>NC_053119.1:5475549-5593049 GCF_010015445.1 Perca fluviatilis | reverse complement strand
CCCACTTTTCATGCAGCGTGTGGTCCTCCATGTTTCCTTCTTCAAATTTGCCGGGCCCGGGAAGCTACGATACCCATTAGCAGCGTTAGCAGCACCGGTGAGTTAATCACACGACAGCGAAAACGCGAAAGGTGGAGCAGTGTGTCCTGTATGTCCCTTACCGGCTACCGTATTTCAAGATTGAGCATGAAAATGGAGCGTCAAGCCAATATGAATACTTGGAATTGATGGTGGAGGTAAATATTCATGAAAAAGGACAAACGTTTGTGAAACAGGCAACACAGATTTTGATAATGAACGACTAAAATGTTACACACTGGACCTTTAAAAAGGCAATAAAAGCCTTCAAACAATCTAAAAATGACAGTAAATCATAAGTTATGCTTCTGCTTTAAATCTACGCCGTGGCTACGTACGTAGGTACGTGGAGACACGGACCTACGCTGCAGCCTGACGTGCACCTCTCAAATGTAACTACACGTGGCGGCGACGCACGTCGCTCGGCCGTGGCTTGGTAGCGTTGCGTTCCCCCCCGACTCATTTCCTGGTTCTCCTTTTCCATAAACAACATGAAATCAAGGAGAGGGTTAACTTCTCCTGCTCCAGATCTCCCACCTTGGTCAGAAAGAACAGGGGGAGACCCTTTGTTCCTCTCACTTTGACTCTAGAGTCGCTACTCACTCTGAATATAATAGCCAGCACTCTCTCACTTCTCCCTCGCTCTACCACACACTCCCCACACACACACACACACACACACACACCAGCGCTCAAGTATAAACTTCAGGCCACTTACGCAGGCTACGGCGAAAGCTCTGCGTGGAGCCTCCGCACGACCATAACTCACACAAGGTTGGATTTGTTTTTTTACTGTTTTCTAATGTTTTATAGAAAAAATGATTGGCAGATTAATCAATAATGAAAATAACGTCATGCAACTTTGTTGGCCAATATCAATCAAAATATATATATAACAGGAAACTAGTCAGAGACCTATGGAAGCTGAAATCATACCTGCAAACTAACCGTTTTGAATGGGAAAATGTCATCCACGTGAATCGTGCAGATCCAACGAGTTTTTATTTGGCACCGGTGCCTTAACGACCGTTATCTATCGGACCAAATAGCAACGCAGATTTTGGTGCCTTATTTAGGTGCCACTTAAATGCCAGCGCTTCTCTCTGATGCTCCAAAAACGGACGTTAGAGGGAACTGAAACATCGCCGCAAGGGACGCTAGTTAACACTACACTCAACAGCAGGTAATGTTAGCCTACCGTTAGCTAGTTAACACTACATTCGACAGCAGGTAACGTTAGCCTATCATTAGCTAGTTAACACTAAACTCGACAGCAGGTAACGTTAGCCTACCGTTAGCTAGTTAACACTACACTCGACAGCAGGTAACGTTAGCCTACCATTAGCTAGTTAACACTACACTCGACAGCAGGTAACGTTAGCCTACCATTAGCTAGTTAACACTACACTCGACAGCAGGTAACGTTAGCCTACCATTAGCTAGTTAACACTACACTCGACAGCAGGTAACGTTAGCCTACCGTTAGCTAGTTAACACTACACTCGACAGCAGGTAACGTTAGCCTACCGTTAGCTAGTTAACACTAAACTCGACAGCAGGTAACGTTAGCCTACCGTTAGCTAGAAGCTGGAGTAAACACAGTTAAAATGCTGACAGCTAAACGGTGTAAAAGTGTGTCTGTATTTCACTGGAGAGGATTCCAACAACAGTTTGTAGATGTTGCGTTCACTTGAAACTCGCCTCGCCAGCCTCGTGCTGCATTCATAGTTATTGTAAAATACCCTTTTCCCATCCAGTGGTTGTTTTTGTCGTTTATCAGGAATTTACTGGTGAAATAATTTATTGTTATTACACTTTCAATAAATCATTTAATTTTGATCCCGTGGCCTTAGCAATAAACAAAAATGTGTCACCTTTTTCAGACCTTCTGAGCTTGCAGGTATGTGAAATAAAATCCCCGACTTTGACAGAGGCCGAAAGAAAGAAAGAATCCTAAAAAAAAAAAATCATCCAAGTGTCTAAGTATTGGTTTATCCTTGCTCCTTTTTTGGAGGAAACACGTAGAGGAACAATCAACCTCAACATTCAGCCCTAACGATGAGTTTGGCATCTGCATGTGTTCTTTTTATTTCTCAACTTGTGAATGTGTGGTAAACTGCTGAGGCATTGTTGGTCCTGCAGAGCGGCGATTCAGTTTCCCTGAGCTCACCTCAAACAGACAGTGGATGGGCGCGGCAGTGCTCTGAGTCAGCAGACTCATCCTCTCTTTGAACAAGGCCTTGTCGTTCAGCTCCCCCGAGCCCTGAGGCAACACAAACAAACACATGACCAGCTTGGTTAACATTGAATGCTGCTCAGAGATTTTTCTGCATTGACAATTTTTTGCTTTTAATACTTGAAGTACATTCCCCTGATGATACTTGCATACTTTTACTTAAATAACATTTTCAATGCAGGACTTTTACTTGTAACAGAGTATTTTTACAGAGTGGTATTCTAAATACTTCTTCCACCGCTGGAAACAACAAACTGGGATGAAAGGAACCACAGCTCTGTTCCTCTGTGTGAGTGTGTGTGTGTGCGTGCGTGAAAGTGTGTGTGTGTGTGTGTGTGTGTGTGTGTGTGTGTGTGTGTGTGTGTGTGTGTGAGAAAGTGTGTGCGTTCTTGTTTAACTACGTTTGTGGGGTCCAATAACCGGGAAGACGGTATACTTGCGGGGTCCGGACAGCTTTGTGGGGCCAAAATGCTGGACCCCACAAGTTTAAAGGGCTGTTTGAGGGTTAAGACTTGGTTTTAGGATTAGGGATAGAATTAGGTTATGGTTAGGGTGAGGGTAAGGGTTAAGGTTAGGCATTTAGTTGTGATGGTTAAGGTTAGGGTAAAGGTTAAGGTTAGGCATTTAGTTGTGATGGTTAAGGTTAGGGTAAGGGTTAAGGTTAGGCATTTAGTTGTGATGGTTAAGGTTAGGGTAAGGGTTAAGGTTAGGCATTTAGTTGTGATGGTTAAGGTGGCTAGGGAATGCATTATGTCAATGACGGGTCCCCACAGATATAGTGCCACGCACTACGTGTGTGTGTGTGTGTGACTCACAGTGTGCGTGTCCTGCAGCTTCCCCAGGTTGATGTACTCCACCGCAGCCTCGAAGGTGCTCAGACAGTAGCTGAGCTCGTCTTTACTGGAGTGGCTGAAGCAGAAGTTCCTGATGTAGCTCAGGTTGGCCATCCTGAGGACAAAACACCAAAGTCACTCACCGATGAAATGACTTGAGTTTATTTTGAACATGTCTTTACTGCGCAGCCTCCAACTGACGGAGACAACGTAAATTGTACAATTGACAAAAAAGTGTGAAGTCTTCTGGTAGCTGTGCCAAGAGAAATCTCAATAAATAAGAAAATGTGCATTTCGGTAAGGGCAAGAAAACCAACAAAAATATCTTTCAAAATTATTGTAAATGACTCAAATAAGGATTTCCATGTTCGTAAAGGAGTAGGAAGAAGATAAACACAATTTTTTGGACTCCTCAAAAAGCTCCCCGGTATTTGATGTGTGATTGGATGCTACCAATACCTTTTTTAAACAAGGTTTTTAGTAATGTTATTACAATTACAATTTTCAGCAATCCATCCCCCCAAAAACCCACAACACATTTCTCTCTCAACCTCTGCCGTACTACAACAATCAAAAAACAAAAAAAATGATATGTCAGTGTCAGAGTAGCAGCTCCCCTACGTCGTCTTCTTTTACAAACCGGTCAAATGACAAAAAGGGACTTGATTTGGGAATTGACTTGCCTTAAAAAGTTGCAGTAGGTAAGACTTATAAACTAACTTTCTGTCATATTTGCTGAAACTGACCCTATGTTCCAGTAGAACTACATGAAGCAGGTCATTTAAAAAAAATAATCTGGCTCCACCTACAGCCTGTAGTGCGATTTGCAAAAACCCACCGCTCCCTGTTTAGATGCACCAATCAGGGCCAGGGGGGGGGTGTCTAATTGCGTGTCGATCACTGCTCATGCACACGCATTCATTCTCCCTTGTGGGGGGAGGGGCTTAGGAGACCGTTTGGGCTTTAGTGTGAAAGGGGGAGGGACTGAGAAGTTGTCAGTTAAATTTGTTCAATTTTCAAGTCCTGGATCTTCACAATCCTACATACGGTACCTTTAACTAAAGACCTGTGACTTGACCCCAAAAAAATGACTTGAGACTTGGACCAAATGACTTGAGAATGACTTGGGACTTGAGCAAAGATGACTTGGTCCCAACACTATCACTCCAGATTGAACAACACAAACTTCATTGTGATTCTGGCTTTGAGCCATGTTTGCAGCATGACTCAGCAGATGAGAATGGCGATCCACCACTTTGCTCCAGACTGAAATATCTCAACAACTATTAGATTAAGATTCCATTTTTGAATGACTCCTACTGACTTTTTCCTTTCAGCTGCACCGCGAGGTTCATATTTTGTGCTTCACACATTCATGTTCCCCTCGTGATGAATTGTAATAACTTTAGTGATCCTTTGTGTCATCATCAGGTCAACTTTTTAATACTATGGTTTATGATCATGCTACCAAGCCTCACAGAGTTCCTATCATGGCTGTTGTGGTTTCATCCTTTTTCAGCTTCCCTCCACATGACTGATGACAAAGTGGAATTACACTACTGCACGTTTACATACTCCGGGGCTCTTTTCAGGTCCTTAAATTGCATCCATGTTTCCTTCCCTTCCCTTGCATCTTAGGACGTCCCACCGAGGAAACATGTGAGAGACACGAGGAAATGATACGAGGAGAGAGGAAACGAGGAAATGTGTTTTAGAGGGATGAGACGTCCTTTCCTCTGAAGCGTTGCGTGAATTCAGTCAGTTGTATGGGCGGACTAACGCCGCCTTCACACTGGCAGTTGAAATCAGCTCCGTAATACGCAATACGCCCCCAACGGACGTCGTACTGCACCGTTGAAAAGCTTCGGAAGCGACTCACAAAAATGGAAGAGAGACTAGAAGGACTGATAAGTGTCTGAATGTAAGATTCTCTCGGACATCTCTTGTACAGATATAAATAGAAAGGCCGCTGCGTGGAGAAAAGTTGCCCAGGACGATGACATGTCACGTCGGTTCAATGTGATATAGCGGTATAATGTCAATAGTTAAATGTCCGTTGCTAGCTAACCAATTAGCATTAGCAGGTTTGTTTATCAGTACCATAGCAACGCTAACTTCCGCTGGAATTGTTGGACAGGAACCGTCCATTGACACATACATACATACATACATACATACATACATACATACATACATACATACACATACATACATATAAATAATGGACCAATAGATCCCTTTGCTCTGGACGGAGACCAGTGAAGGATATTAGAAGCACTTTTCCGGTGATCCCTTGCTTTACTGCGCAGCCTCCAACTAACGGAGACAACGTAAATTGTACAATTGACAAAAAAGTGTGAAGTCTTCTGGTAGCTGTGCCAAGAGAAATCTCAATCATTCCCAATCTTACAGAGACGGAGAGCGTAGGTATATGTAAGGAGATAACATAGGCACAGGCTAATTATTGCTAACTAACATGCTAGTTAACATTAGCAATTAAACCTAAACAGCTAATGTAAGTCGAAACTGCCTGTGAGCTTCTCCTGTACTATACGGTAATTCCTCTACTGTGTGACAGTAAGTCTCGTGGTTATGACCCAATCGTTAGCCTATTGTTATAAAAGCGTCTGCTACGGAGCCATAACGTGAGATACAAGGTAATGGAGCCTTTTATACATCATCGTGTTTCTTTAGAAATAAACAACGGACAAATAGAGTCTTTAAACGCTTCAGATGTAAAGTTATTCGCAGTCAAGTGACGTAACAAAAAAATGGCGGTCAGTGGAATGCTAACAGGAGGTGATACCTTTGTAGCAACAAAATGGCGCCATAGGAGGTTCGAGTTCTGAAGCAAAGCTTACCCCCTTGGAACCGTCCGTAGCCTTTCGCAAGAGTAACATTTTTTGAACGCATCCGGATGACCAACTGACACGATCTTTTCGCACCGCACTCGTTCGGGCCCATTCGCATGCGGCCTGCGAATCTCCACGGGAAATTAATGACATCCGGTCGTTTCGAAGCCGCATCGGAGGCGATTTCAACTGCCAGTGTGAAGGCGGCGTTAGCAATGGCTTTCAGGGAAGATGCTCTCTCACATATCCTCGCTCATAGCTCCTCAGAGATCCATCCTCCATCCTAGCTCCTCGGGGCAGGAATAAGAGCTTTGAGACGACCTTCACGAAGGAGGGCCATAACGATTCCGGTTCAGGCGAGGAGATATCCAATAAGAGACTTAAGATTTACCCATGGATTTATTATTAGCCCTGGATGCAACGTTAATGGCGGAGCCCCGTTCATTCCTATGAGAGTTGTGCAGTGGTGTATCCGGCAAAAACATCTGGGTTTACTTCCGTGATATGTGACAGCCGATCATTGTTGTAAAGTAAGGGAGTACAAATACTTTGTTACTGCACTTAGGTTGAATTTTCACGTATCTGTACTTGGTTATTTATATTTCTTTAGATTATAACTTTTACTTTACTACATTTCCCCTAAGAATCTTCGTTACTAGCAGGAAAGGTTTTCGTACGTTGGGAGTGAAAGATTCTTTCTTACAAAAAAAATGTAACTCTGTTTTTCTCTGTACTATAAGTATGCCACAATAAAGTTCATAATCAATGTTTTCTTTTTCTTTTACTTTAAAGCGCCCATATTATGCTCATTTTCAGGTTCATAACTGTATTTTAAGGTTGTACCAGAATAGGTTTACATGGTTTAATTTTCAAAAAACACCATATTGTTGTTGTACTGCACAGCTCTCTCTCACTGCTGCAGATCCTCTTTTCACCTGGTCTCTGTTTTAGCTACAGAGTGAGACCTCTTTTCTTCTTCTGTATTATCTTTGATTACACTAGCACATGCGCAGTAGCTCAGATGTAGATCATGTCAGCTAGCTAACTCTAGAGACAGTAAAAGAAAGCCTGTTTCTCCAACTTTGGTCAGTTACAAGGCAGGATTAGCTGGGAGACTTCTAAATGAGGGCGCACATGGAAGTAGTTCTTTTGTAGATTATGGTGAACTTGTGTGTGTTGTAGCAGTGCTTTGCTATTGAAAACGACGTAGCATGCTAGCGTTAGCCGGCTAACGCTACGAGCTAACGGTTGTGGTTAGCCAGCTCATTTCGGACTGTGACGTCACAGTCCGAGGCCGATTTTGAACAGCTCACCAGGAGACTGAAAGCAGGACACGTTCAGAAACCGTATCTCACTCAGAACAGCATGGATGGATTTTTTTCAAAGTTTGTATGTGTGTGGAAGCACCAGAGACACAAAAGAACACCCCAAATCCCAGAAAAAGTGTTTTTTTCATAATATGGGCACTTTAACTTTTACTTATTAATTAAGTACATTTAATAACTCCGCCCATACAGCCGATGTATTCACGCAACGCTTCAGAGGAAAGGACGTCTCATCCCTCTAAAACACATTTTCTCGTTGCCTCTCTCCTCCGAGAGGGGCAAGAGGAGGACTCGAGGAGGCAATTTAAGGGCTATGCAGCGTTTTTTGTTTCCTCCAGACAACGCACAAATTCAAAAGGTCACAGTGAACCCCCGCCCCCGTCCCTGCTCACCAGTTGGGGATTTCTGTCTTCACCAGCAGGTAGAGGATGACGGAGAGCAGGTCGTCCGCGCACACAGCTTCTATACAGACTGCAGAGAAACACACACTCAGTTAGGTGAAACACTGAAAACACACAAACGTAAAACACATGAGGACACTCTCCCTTTGTCCAAACCAAAATGACTAAATTGACCGCTTCACAAACATTAATCAGAAGCGGATCGTACCACTCTGCAGGCTGACAGCGGGGGCTGTTGTGGGCCGATTAGATAAGATATCCAAAGCAAACTGGACAAACAGAATAAAGGCTAACAGAGTAGGTACTGTCCTACACGCTGATCGGATTACAAGGATGTTTAGCGATCACGGAGAGTTCAGTCTGCCTGTCCACAGAGGTGACCGGCCGACTGACTAGAGAAGGCTACATCCACACTACTACCTTTTAGTTTAAAAACAAATCACTTTTGCTACTTTTACGCCTCGTGTCCACACTATTCAGGAGTTTTCGAGCCCCTAAAACGGAGACATTTGGACACACAACTGCCGTTCTGGTTTTAAAACTCCAGGGTTGCTTTGTAGTCTGGACGGGCACAAATGTAGACCTTTGGAAACGAGGACCCAGTCAGTCAGTCTAATACATTTCTGCTCTTACTTTTCACCATTGTTGTTCTTTCTCCAAAGTATTTTTTGTTGTGTTTTCAACTCCTACATCCATGATTTTCAACTGCAGAGTCAACGTCAGACCATCTGCTTCCTGTTTACATCGGCACGCACATGCCCAGTGTGTGTGAAAAGTCATGCGATATGTGTTGTCAGACGTGTAAATATGTAAGGAGATTAGTTCTGCTACTGGAGCTAAAACTCTTGTGTGGACATTGATCGTTTTGGTCTCAAAAAGCTGTGTAAAAATGAGAACGTTGTAGTGTAGATGTAGCCACACTTCTCCAATAATCATCAGAAATAAATGTGTAACAACAGCAGGAGATAGAAATGGAGGTAAAGAAACGCATGTGTAGAATGTTGTGATGTTGTGGGTAACTTAAATGACCACTTTTCTTTAAAATGACAGCAGAGTTCATAATTTCCCTCGTTTCTACTTATTGTTATCAACATATAAATGTGCAGCATCTCCTGACTGTTATAGTCTATGCTGTTATAGTTTAGACACTGAGCTCCTCTCTCTTTCCATCTGTGTGCATCCATGTCCCAGAAATGCTTGTTACTAACTTAGCTCTTATTCCCCAGAGTCCTTATGTTTTTTCGCCCAGCAGTTTTCCTTGGATTAGGGTGGTACATAAATCATGGTTGCAGCTGTTGCCGTGGTCCTGCTCCGCGCCCTGCTATGCCCTGCTACACCATGCTACGCTCTGCAGTGCCCTGCTACGTTCTGCAACGTCCTGCTATGTCCTGCTATGGCCTGCTACGCCCCGCAGTGCCCTGCTACGTCCTGCTACATCCTGCTACGCCCTGCAGTGCCCTGCTACGTCCTCCTACGTCCTGCTACGTCCTGCTATGCCCTGCAGTGCCCTGCTACGTCCTCCTACGTCCTGCTACATCCTGCTACGCCCTGCAGTGCCCTGCTACGTCCTCCTACGTCCTGCTACGTCCTGCTATGCCCTGCAGTGCCCTGCTACGTCCTGCTACGTCCTGCTATGCCCTGCAGTACCCTGCTACACCATGAACTACTACAACTACTATTATTTCTAGTCACTGTTCCATTGTCTTTATTGTGACTATTATTGCCGCTGTTCATCACCCCCCCAACCGGCACAGTCAGACACCGCCTACCAAGAGCCTTGGTCTGTCCAAGGTTTCTTCCTAAAAGGGAGTTTTTCCTCGCCACTGTTGCACTAAATGCTTGCTCTTGGGGGAATTACTGAAACATTTGTAAATTATAGAGTGTGGTCTAGACATTCTATCTGTAAAGTGTCTTGAGATAACTCTTGTTATGATTTGATACTCTAAATAAAACTGAATTGAATTGACTGGTAGAAGTGTTGAATTGCAGTAAAAATTAAGTTCCACTCTTCAGATTCATTCATTTTAACTTTTATCAGCAAACATCATGAGCGGTAACCCTTTTGATCTAGAGACGGAAATCAGAAAACTGAAGAACTGGATATTTAATAAACAGATATATTCACACACACCCACACGAGCTGTCCTCGACTAACACTCACATGATTTTGTCGGCCAATCAATTAGTTCATTTCATCGACAGATCTGTAAAGCTGAGTTTCTCCACAAAGAATCATGAAAAACCACCACTTCAAACCTTGTGTTTACCAACGATGTGTTCATAGGTTTCTTGGAAATAAGTCATTCAGCATGAAAAAGCAATAAAAAAATGACTAACCGTCTTAAGAAATCTTATTCGACTGAGACCAAAACAACCGATTACAACAAAGCACGCAACAACTAACTCCCCCCCCAGACAGGTGAACTGGGACTCAGTTGGCTGCTCGTCTGTCAACAGTTATGATGGTTAACAAGGGTTGGCTATCGGTCAGAGGAAAAAAAAATAAAATCTGAAATAGCATCCCTAGTTTATTATAAATAAAAATGGGTAATGTGAAGAGATGTTCATGGATGTAGTTTAGGGAGGTGCTACACTAAACTACCAGAAGTACGTGGACACTTCTGACCACCCACGTCTGGGTACTGTTGGTCTGCAGCTGTTTTTCCTGATTTGGACTCTTTAGATCCAACGAATGGAAATCTGAATATTTTTAATTTTGAAAAAAACTTTCAAGAATTAACAATAATTTGGAGGCCCCCCCCTGCATTGACTCCTGACTCCCCTGTTGAAGATCGCTGGATTAGTCGACTATTCGACTAGGAGGGGGCAGCATTTAAAAAAAAAAAACAAAGACCCCGACGGGGCATACCGGTGCCTCTGGGGGTCTGGGTGGCGGTCAGGGCGACTCGGCGCAGGCAGAGCAGTTTGAGGAGCGGGGAGGTCTGCTGGTTGAGCTGACTCAGCTCTCTCTTTGCCCGAGACAAGTTTATACTGCAGAAAACACAACAACAGGAGGAGCACAACATAAGATATAATAAGATCAACTTTTATTGTCCCGTAGGAAATCAAACTAACCCAAATTCCACGTAGGGAAACTACTGTGGCAATAAACTCCTTTCTGAAACTTCTGAAAAGGTTCTTACAGTCAGCAGAACAGTTTGAGGAGAGTTAAACATGTCACTGAGAAACAACAGTATATTATCACAAGGTATAATTCCATACTTCGGTCACATCAAATTAGAGCTGCAACTATCAGTAGGTCCATTACGATACCAATAAAGAAAAATATGATGCAAAAATGGCAAAAAATATGTTTTTAGCCTCTCAAATAGAATAGTTTCTGGCACTTTTATATCATTCATATCATCATTTCTGTTTTATATTATAAACCTTAATATCTTTGTGTTTTGGACTTTAAAAAAGCTAAAACATTTAAAGGCATCACCTTGGTCTTTGAGAAACCGAGATAGACATGGATTGGATATAAACCGCCTATCATATGCACGGACTATCAGGTGCTGCAACATGTTGAACAGACCTGAACTCCGGTTTGACTCCCAGCTCTTTCTGCTGCAGCTCCTGCAGACTCCTGCTGGTTTTGTTGAAGGCGGCGTCCTGTTGACGAGAAGCAGAGCAGACATGAGAGCCGCTCTGCGACATATTACATCCGCATGAAAACACTCCCCGAGTACTAGGGATCGACGATATATATTTATATAGAGGCCCTGGCCAGTTATCAGGCCGGTTTTTGTTCGTTTGTTTCATAAGATGATTTTTTCGGGCATTTTAGACGAAGACATGAAAGGGGAGCGAGAGGGGGGAATGACATGCAGCAAAGGGCCGCAGGTCGGAGTCGAACCCAACGATATCTGACTCTCTCTTACTGGGTATCACGTTGGAAGTTTCTACTTGACTAAATACTTGCTTAAAGCATTTAAACTAAGTTTTGTGATGGACTTTGTAACATTACAAAATCTTTATTTTGACTTAAAGATTTTCATTTTCACTGTAAATGTAAAATGCATATTGGTTCCAAATATGGGTCATCGGTTTCATTCATTACAAATGCTGGCAATAACTCGTCTCTAGACTTTATCCGTGCACTATTGGACTTATTTGCACTATACCACCATGACACACCCCCTCTCATAGAGCACCTTACCATGCAGACTGAATCACAGGGTCAGTCCCTGCCCTGTCACTGCAAGCCTCTCATGCTTATACATCACTTAGTACGTTCATGTGGCTTTTTGGATTTCTTATTTAATATCTTTTCTTTTATGGTCCATATTATTCATGTGGATTTGTCATTTTATCATCCTGTTTATGATGTATGTGTATGTTGTGTGTGATGTCATTAAGCTACTGGGACCTTGAATTTCCCCTTGGGGATCAATAAAGTATGTATGTATGTATGTATATGTATCTGTCTGTCTGTCTGTCTGTCTGTCTGTCTGTCTGTCTGTCTGTCTGTCTGTCTGTCTATCTGTCTGTCTGTCTGTCTGTCTGTCTATAAAAAACAGTATCGGTCGATCCCCGATCATACATACACATCAGCATCCAGTTTTTCTTATTTTCAAATCACACACACAGAAAATAAGAAAACGTACGATATCCTTTAGTAGAAAGCAGCTCCAACAAAACTGTTAAGTGTCCAGAGGAACCACGACAATGTTTCTGGAAATTAAAGTTGCTTAAGTGTTAAAAAAAGAAAAAATTAAGTAAAGTAATTTTCAAAGCTGTGAGCTCCGCAAATAAAACTCTGAATTCTCCATTGTAAAAGGGCAGAGGGAGAAATCTCAAAACCTGGACACATTGAGCCAAAACTATCTGTATGGAAAGACACTACAAGAGGAGAGAAGATGTGTATGTATAAGATATTTAATAAGTAAGTATACGGTCAGTGTGGTAGAGCAGTGAGATCGCAAACATACCTGGCTGGCTTCAAGCGTTCCCACAAAGTTAAAAATTAAGTCATGGATACCATGATGAACGTACATCTGGGATAAGAAGAAAAACATTTCAGTTAACACAACAGCTGAGAGAAAGAAAAGTTGCAATCACAGCACCGGCATCGGTTTTATTAGCAAAAGTCAGAACAAAGAACCCAACTGAATTATTAATTTCAAGGGGATGTTTATATATATATATATATATATATATATATATAAGAGAGAGGCTTATATAAGACCACGAAGAAAGAGGAAGGATATAAAACCGCTAAAATATGAATTCAAGCACCAGAGGCCTGTACTACAAAGCAAGATTTGGCGTTAACGAGGTCACTTCAGGTTCAACCCAGGGTTTTGGGTATCATAACGGTGGATCACTTGTTACCGGGTTAAATCGCCGTGGTAACTTATGATGAAAACCTAAGCAGGTTAAATTGGAGATTAGAGACTAACCGGTGTAAAAGCACCGCCTACTGACCAATCAATACTCGATTGGTAACGGCATCACCGTTCTTAGAAGACTCGGTGTGCGGAGAGAGAGAGAGAGAGACAGAGAGCGAGAGAGACAGAGAGCGAGAGAGACAGAGAGCGAGAGAGACAGAGAGAGAGAGAGAGAGAGACAGAGAGCGAGAGAGACAGAGAGCGAGAGAGACAGAGAGAGAGAGAGACAGAGAGCGAGAGAGAGAGAGACAGAGAGAGAGAGAGAGAGAGAGCAGAGAGCCAGAGAGAGAGAGACAGAGAGCGAGAGAGAGAGAGAGAGACAGAGAGAGAGAGAGAGAGAGAGAGAGACAGAGAGAGAGAGACAGAGATCGAGAGAGCGAGAGAGAGAGAGAGAGAGAGAGAGAGACAGAGAGCGAGAGAGAGAGAGAGAGACAGAGAGAGAGACAGAGAGAGAGAGACAGAGATCGAGAGAGCGAGAGAGAGAGAGAGAGAGAGAGAGAGACAGAGAGCGAGAGAGAGACAGAGAGCGAGAGAGCGAGACAGAGAGAGACAGAGAGCGAGAGAGAGAGAGAGAGAGAGAGAGAGAGAGAGACAGAGAGAGAGAGAGAGAGACAGAGAGCGAGAGAGAGACAGAGAGCAAGAGAGAGAGAGAGAGAGAGAGAGAGAGGTGCATTCAGAAAAGTTAAAACATTTAGAGACCGACAACCCCGTTAACATTCCCTGATGGGTATTTTTAATGAAAGATACATATTTTCAGCTGAGGTAATTACATATCGGCTTCTTGAGCCGTGTGTTGCCAGTGCCACACATCGGTTTGAATTATGTTTTTATATATTTTATTTGCTCTCAGCATCACTTCCCACTGCCAGGGTTGCAACTGAAATAACAGTTTATGGAAAGCACAAGTGTAATTATGGTCAGATCTTGGTCCTGACTGATGGGGAACTGATATTGAGCATCAGCTATTTTTTTTGCCAGCTTTCCTTCCTGTTTTAGGAAGCAGCGACTGTATTGCGTTTTGCCTGTAAAACCGCGTCTGTGTTCTTCATATTTCTGCAGAATTATAGTTTTCTCTTCTTATGTAAAATATGCGGCTCTGGTAGATGTTTGCGATCGGTCGTGCTGAGCAAACACCGTTTTATGTGAATGCGTCTCTAGATTGGGAAACCCTGGGTTGATTGAACTAGCTGATGACCACTGTCGTGACCGCGGTTGTTAAGTTTGGTGAAGCCGGGGAACTGAAATAAATCCAGGGCACGGTGATCTTGATTCGTAGTACAGAGCCCTCTGGTTCGTCTGTTTTGGACACAAAGCTTACACCTCTACATACAAATATTAAAGCCTCCACTGGCTGCCAGTTAACTTCAGGGTGGGTTTTTATATTTTGAATGGTTTGAATGTCTTTTTAGCTTCATCAAATCGAGCGGGAACGTCAAAAACTAACCTTTACCAAAAGTAACTTTCAATCTACGTTTTAAAGTGATGGTTCGGAGTAATTCACCTAGGTCTTATTGACGACCTCGAAGCCAAACACCTTCCAGTTAACCTTGTTCAGTTAGCATAGTTAGCGTTAGTCGCTGAATATAGCGGGGCTAATGGACCCACGTTTAGTATCTGGTAAATGACTATACTGCCGAATGATTCAACGTCTACACTGTATTACATATTTTTATGTACTCATAAAACGATGGATTGAAAGTGATACAACAGAAGTTTATGTAAATAACACTTGCCTGCTGGCTTCTGCTCTCTGCTGTTGTTGTTGCTGCTGTGAGTCTAACTGCAGGTAGCAGCTGCAGCAGCAGAGAGCAGAAGAGAGCAGGAAGGTGTTCATAAACTTCTGGTGTACTTACAAATTTTCCAATCCATCGTTTTATGAGAGCATAACCTATTTGTACTAGTGTAGACCTTTGGTATCATTTCGGGCATTATTAGTCATTTAAGAGATACAAACGTGGGTCCATTAGCCCCGCGCTAAGCTATTCAGCGGCTAACGCTACTCTACGCTAACTCTCCCAATGTTAGACCCAGGTGAAAAAAGCTTTTGGGGGGTGTTTGGCTCAAGGTCGTGGTGCAAAGGACCCTAGGGTGAATTACTCCGAACCATCACTTTAAGAATTGATTCGTCTGTGAATGGTGGAGCTGAAAGACACTTAAAGCCCATTTAAGCATGGTTGTAAAATCACATTACAGTACTTGTCATTTAGCGGACACCTTTATCCAAAGCGACTTCCAATTAAGTGCTTTCAAGTGAAAGTACATTAGCTTTAAAGGGATACGCCACCGTTTGTTGAAATAGGGCTTATCACGGTCTCCCCTAGCTGTAGATAGGTGGGCCAACGCATTTTTTGTGCATGCATCGTTTTAGTCCGGTGCAACACCGGCAGCGCCGCGGCTAGTTAGCTTAGCGTAGTGAATGGAAGCCTATGTTGCCGGTTAGCATGTCGTGAGTAAAAGTGAGCCAACAAAAAACAAAAAAAAGAACCTAATTACTTGCACTGAGACAAAAAATGCATTGGCCCACCTATCTACAGCCAGGGTAGACCGTGATAAGAACTATTTCAACAAACGGTGGCATATTCCTTTAAATAATCCAAACTACAAAGAGCCATATGAAAGTACAACTATACGTTTTATTTAGTTTTTAGTTTTTATCATCCAAGGTGCAGTCAGAAGATGTGTAGGCTTTCAGCTGTCCTGAATGGGGAGCTCATTCTACCATTTAGGAGCCATTTAGGAGATATATACTCTTGACCAGGGATGAAAGGGGCCGAAACATTAAGTATCGTAAATCAATTGTGATGCAGAGTAAGAATGTGCACAATATTCCCTTATCAAGTCTGATGAAATGTGCTTCAGGCTACATTTACACGGCTACATTTAGTTTTATAAGCAGAGTTTTGAGCCAAAAGCGATCTCCGTGCACACACAAGTGTTTTTAGCAGAAGAACTCATCTTTAAATCTAAATAAAAATATCTCAACATTCTCGTATACTGGGCATAAACAGGAGGCGCCGTGTATACTCCGCCCGCTGCTGGTAGTTGCCATGGTAACGTTAGTGGCTTAGTCTCAGATAACGAGACGTCCTGACCCAATCAGGCGGAGAAACGTTGGCGTCAGTGTCGGTGTTGGCAAACGTCTCAGTTTTTTCGAAATTGAGACTGCTCTGGGGAAACGCCAGAGCAGGGGGAACGAGAGGGGGAAACGCCAGAGCAGGGGGAACGAGAGGGGGAAACGCCAGAGCAGGGGGAATGCTTAAAGGACAATTCCGGCTCAAAATGAACCTAGGGGTTAATAACACAGGTGTACCGAGTCAATGGTTGTCTGGGAGATGTCTTCATTCTACGGTTCACACAGCGTTCGTGGTTCGAGTGCTCATGACTGTTTTCCCGAGATGGCGCCCGCATGTAAACATGAACGGTACTGTCTTTCTAAACTATCTTTTTAATAAACTGTGTGTACACTTACAAAGTTCTCAATGCTTCGGTTTACATGTAGGGACCTTCATTATGCTACCGTGTAAGTGTGGTGCTATTTTGAGCCTTTTTAGTGGTGTAGAAATAGAGATTTACCCTCTGCCCGAAAGCTAGCGTTAGCAGCTAATCACTGGTTCGCGCTAGCTTGTTCCAAGCTAAATACACATTCGATTAGCATGAAAACAAATCCCAGACAACGGTCGACTCGGTACACATGTGTTATTAACCCCTAGGTTCATTTTGCGCCAGAATTGACCTTTAAAAAAGGTCCCATGGCATGAAAATGTCACTTTATGAGGTTTTTTTAGCATTAATATGAGTCCCCCCAGCCTGCCTATGGTCCCCCAGTGGCTAGAAATGGTGATAGGTGTAAACCAAGCCCTGGGTATCCTGCTCTGCCTTTGAGAAAATGAAAGCTCAGATGGGCCGATCTGGAATCTTCTCCTTATGGAGGTCACAGTATTAGTATTAGGGGACCACTGAGGCCTATATAAAAGCATCCAAAGAGCACCGTGTCACGGGACCTTTAACGGTGTTAACGTAGCAAAAGATATTTGTTTTCAAACCATAACATAGCAATGTAAATGTAGCCTCAGAAAGAAACCTCTTTGGACTTGAACCCATTTCCTGAAACTAGAGCGGGTGAAGTGGATGTGTGTAATAACTCTGAGGGAAGTTACCTCGACCGCCTGTTTGAGAAGAGTCATCTGAAGCTCCTGCTTCGCCAGAAGTTTCTGTAGGAACAGAAAACACACATTCACCAGAGCAGTAAATGCAGAGCAATTCATTCGTTAGCGTTCAGGATGTGATGCAACTCATCCCGTTACCGAGATTAGGCCGAACGTCGAGACGAGGGAGAGACGCGGCAGATCGTATTAGAGTCCAGAGAAGGCTTAACAAGACGTTCTCGTGTCCTGTGGCGTCATCACTGACCTACATGTCCGTGCCACAGCTGAGGGGTCAGGGCATTCAGAGGACACCGCTTACTCTGGAGCAGTGTCTTTTTGGCAAAATGTTTTTCAGTTCCAAGCCTGTAGTTACTTCTGCGGTCTAGTTTTTCCTCGCTGTTTTGGAAGTTTGTCACCTTTTCTTGAAGGTGTTGTCGTTTGTTTTGACCTATTCTTGCTTTTCTTCCTTACTTTTTTCAGTTTTTGTCATTTTTATTTTTTAAGTTTGTCACTTATTCGAATTTTTTGTCACTTTTGTCCCTCTAGTGTTGACTTCCTTCTTTCTACTAAGTTTTTATTACTATTTTCGACCGATTCTTGCCTCACTTCCTTATTTCTACTGTCTTTTTCCAGGTTTTGTCGGGTTTAAAAAAATATATATATATACTTTTTGTCTCCTTTTTCCATCAGCATTTAAATGTTTTCCAGGTCCAAGGCTGACATCGCTGTATTGTTCCTCTTTATAGAGACTTTTCTACCAAAAATTATTCACGCTGGTTAGGGGGTACATGGCTTAAAAAAACTGTTCAAAGGGGGAACATTATTGAAAACAGCTTGAGAACCAGTGCTGTACACAACCTGAAGGGCACACTCACACTGCTCCTCCTCCTTAAACAAAGACTCACAGAGACCAAAACTAACGACGCACGCAACTCTAAACTGGCATTTTTTTCTTCAGCAGTAAGTTGTCCTCAAACAGTCAACAAAGTGTGAATAATATCAGCTGTAAAGTGGGACAAATTTAATAACTCACAGAACAGGTTGTGACATTATGATGGCCAACTGTCTGAAGTGTTGCCACAGTTACTTTGAAAAAGTAACTTAGTTACTTTACAGATTACTTGATTAAAAAGTAATTTAGTTACTTTACAGATTACTTGATTATAAAAGTAACGAAGTTAGATTACAAGTTACTTTATTAGTTACATTCAGCAACTGCAGACAACACCCCTACAGCCTCAACATAAAAATGACAACCGGTTTACTGTGAGGCAGCTCGGCGCTGTCAGTAGTAGGGATGCTGCGACTCCAAATGTTTCTTCAAATGTGACGTAGTGTTTTTGTAGCTAGATAGCACTTTGTTGCCACCAGCACAGAGTGTACAACGAACCTTAATACTGCCGTCTTTAGCTGACACAAACTCAAAATAGTGACTGTATTTCCAGCTAGAAACAGAAAGCGCACATCTCTCTCCTCCCTCCATTGTTGTTTACGTTTGTGTCGCTGCCTGTTAAACGTGACCTTTCCTCATGCTGAAAACGTGACTTGCCGCATACGTGACTTCACTCCCCGAGACGCAAGAAAAAAGCAAAAATATATATTTTTACTAAGGAAAATGACAAAAATAGTAACGCACAGTGACTTGGATAAGTAACTTTAATCCGATTACTGGTTTGGAAATAGTAACGCGTTAGATTACTTGTTACTGAAAAAAGCGGTCAGATTAGAGTAACGCGTTACGTGGCATCACTGACTGTCTGACAAGTTATTAACTTCAATTTGGGACGTCCTGTGATGAACAAACACTAATGTGCTTATAAATGGAAGTGATGGGGGAACAAAACTTTCCTGCAAAAATGTATTCAAACGTTTACAGTGCTCCTCATGAGTTTAGGAACCCGTGCTAAAGTTGACTAAAAAGAGGAATAAAAAAAAAAATCATCTTTTGGGAATTGATCTTAATGCCTTAATTAAAAAAAATTGGAAAAATCCAACCTTTAAGGACACCAACTTTCTTTGTGAATGAATAATTTATCGTAAATAAATAAATGTTCTTCCTTAAAATACACGGGGCATAAGTAAGTCCACCCCTATGTTAAATTCCCATAGAGGCAGGCAGATATTTATTTTGAAAGGCCAGTTATTTCATGGATCCAGGATACTATGCATCCTGATAAAGTTCCCTTGGCCTTTGGAATTAAAATAGCCCCCCCCCACATCATCACATACCCTTCACCATACCCCCCCATCATCACATACCCTTCACCATACCCCCACATCATCACATACCCTTCACCATACCTACAGATTGTCATGGTTTTATTTCCGTTCGCCTAATAGCTGGTTTGATTTGCATTGAGAGATGATTTTATGGAAAGTACCCCATGCCAATCTCTAGGTAGGTAGAGCAGCACTGTATTTGCAACTTTTATGGCGGTGGTTAAACTTGTCTTTTCAATGCGATGTATTGTGTTTAACAAGTTTTTCTTTTCTTTTTTTCTGGTTTTATCTGATTTCATGGGTTTTAATTTGTTTCCATTTAAATCTTGTTATACATTTCCACCCCATCTTTGTAGTATATATGTATATTTATGTGTGTTTTATGCTTACTCATGTTGGGATCTGATCAGCCAGACCACATCCCAAGGGTCGCTTTGAGTTTGGATGCCAGCGAGGTGTGGACAGCGCGTGGGCAGCATGCGGACAGTTTTATCAAACGTCAGTAGGTCATTTCCCCGCCACAAGGCGCTCAGCGAGAGCAAGGGGAACCAGGACCTTTCTGCATAACGAGGATCTCTCCTGCGCCTCTGTTTGTACTTTCGGATATCTGCTTCATTTTACTGTTGAAGTCCTAGTCGCACATTGCCAGCTCTATCTCCACAGCGCTGTGGAGTAAGGTTCGGCTACGCCACAGATGCATTCTGGGATAGGAGAATAAATACGCTCGGGGTAGTGTGCATTTTTTTTTAAATGAATCACCATCGCCTTGGGCTGTGCTAAGCTCCAGATGCAGCGACTGTGGCTCTGCTAAATAGTCTCAGGAAGGAACTTGTTTTGGTGGAACATTCGCACCCAGCAAAAGAAAATGCCACGTACAAACTGGGAAGCAAAAATAATTTCAGCCTTGGCTGACAATAAAGTTGTATCGTACAATATTAAACGAAGTTAACAGTTGACACAATACAGTAACGTGAGCTATTTAAATTAGCTGATACATGGTTAAACCTCAATGGCTCTTACCAGTGTATCGCCGTGGATACTTCGTCCACAGCAATCCCACCAATCGGTTCCCAGTTACAGTGCCTTGCGAAAGTATTCGGCCCCCTTGAACTTTTCGACCTTTTGCCACATTTAAGGCCTCAAACATAAAGATATAAAACTGTAATTTTTTGTGAAGAATCAACAACAAGTGGGACACAATCATGAAGTGGAACGAAATTTATTGGATATTTCAAACCTTTTAAACAAATAAAAAACTGAAATATTGGGCGTGCAAAATTATTCAGCCCCCTTAAGTTAATACTTTGTAGCGCCACCTTTTGCTGCGATTACAGCTGTAAGTCGTGGGGTATGTCTCTATCAGTTTTGCACATCGGAGACTGACATTTTTGCCCATTCCCTCCTTGCAAAACAGCTCGAGCTCAGTGAGGTTGGATGGAGGCGTTTGTGAACAGCAGTTTTCAGTTCTTTCCACAGATTCTGAATTTGGATTCAGGTCTGGACTTTGACTTGGCCATTCTAACACCTGGATATGTTTATTTGTGAACCATTCCATTGTAGATTTTGCTTTATGTTTTGGATCATTGTCTTGTTGGTAGACAAATCTCCGTCCCAGTCTCAGGTCTTTTGCAGACTCCATCAGGTTTTCTTCCGAGGGGTCCTGTATTTGGCTCCATCCATCTTCCCATCAATTTTAACCATCTTCCCTGTCCCTGCTGAAGAAAAGCAGGCCCAAACCATGATGCTGCCACCACCATGTTTGACAGTGGGGATGGTGTGTTCAGGGTGATGAGCTGTGTTGCTTCGTCGAAACATAACGTTTTGCATTGTTGCCAAAAGGTTTGATTTTGGTTTCATCTGACCACAGCACCTTCTTCCACATGTTTGGTGTGTCTCCCAGGTGGCTTTTGGCAAACTTTAAACGACACTTTTTATGGATATCTTTAAGAAATGGCTTTCTTCTTGCCACTCTTCCATAAAAGCCAGATTTGTGCAGTATACGACTGATTGTTGTCCTATGGACAGAGTCTCCCACCTCAGCTGTAGATCTCTGCAGTTCATCCAGAGTGATCATGGGCCTCTTGGCTGCATCTCTGATCAGTCTTCTCATTGTATGAGCTGAAAGTTTAGAGGGACGGCCGGGTCTTCGTAGATTTGCAGTGGTCTGATACTCCTTCCATTTCAATATTATCGCTTGCACAGTGCTCCTTGGGATGTTTAAAGCTTGGGAAATCTTTTTGTATCCAAATCCGGCTTTAAACTTCTCCACAACAGTATCTCGGACCTGCCTGGTGTGTTCCTTGTTCTTCATGATGCTCTCTGCGCTTTACACGGACCTCTGAGACTATCACAGAGCAGGTGCATTTATACGGAGACTTGATTACACACAGCTGGATTCTATTTATCATCATTAGTCATTTAGGTCAACATTGGATCATTCAGAGATCCTCACTGAACTTCTGGAGAGAGTTTGCTGCACTGAAAGTAAAGGGGCTGAATAATTTTGCACGCCCACTTTTTCAGTTTTTTATTTGTTAAAAAAGTTTGAAATAGCCAATGAATTTCGTTCCACTTCATAATTGGGACCCACTTGTTGTTGATACTTCACAAAAAATTACAGTTTTATATCTTTATGTTTGAGGCCTGAAATGTGGCAAAAGGTCGAAACGTTCAAGGGGGCCGAATACTTTCGCAAGGCACTGTATTATGTAAATCAGTCCCTCCAGAAAAACGCAAATAATTCAATGCATAATCAGTCAAAGTCCGCATATTATTGCGGGGGCTGCATTTTTTCTTTCGCCGCATAAATTGCCGATTTTCGCGCAAAATATGCGGGCTTTGCCAATCACAACAAAACTCTGCATTTTTATGGAAGGACTGGTAAATAATGTCTTTTTTTTTTTTTTTTAAAGAAAATCTTTAAAGTGCTCATATTATGCTTTTTGGCTTTTCCCCTTTGCTTTATTGTGTAATATATCTTTTTTGTGCATGTTATAGGTTTACAAAGTGAAAAAGCCCAAAGTCCCCCCCCAAAGGGACTTACCATCTCCAACAGAAAACACTGTTCACCAACTGCTCTAAACAGCTCTATTGTAGTCCAGCCTTTACTTCAGAGACAAACATGGTCACTTTGGAACACACGTTATAATGCTAGCCTAGCTGCTAGCGTGGCACGCCCTCATACTCTGCTTCTGACTGGCTAGTAGTCCTTACCTAGGTACTGTCAGGGCACGCCCTCATACTCTGCTTCTGACTGGCTAGTAGTCCTTACCTAGGTACTGTCAGGGCACGCCCTCATACTCTGCTTCTGACTGGCTAGTAGTCCTTACCTAGGTACTGTCAGGGCACATCCTCATACTCTGCTTCTGACTGGCTAGTAGTCCTTACCTAGGTACGGCACATGTGCGTCTCCAAACAAAGATGGAACAGAAGTGAGATGTCTCACTCTGTAGCTAAAACAGAGAGCTCAACACACAGGGTGAAAAGAGGAGCTGCAGCAATGTGCAGTACAACAAAAATATGTTAATTAAACCATGTAAACCTATTCTGGTACAACCTCTGAATACAATTATGAACCTGAAAATGAGCATAATATGAGCTCTTTAACAACCATTCCCCAAAAGAACCAAGCAGGCCTGACTTGTTGCACCATCCAAATGTTCTTCAGAACTTGCCATTTTCAGCGTGTAGCTTGCTAGCTCGAAGGTTGTTGTTGTTTCATGTAGCAAAGGGAATTTTGGGAACAGCAAGCCATGCGCCAGAAGCCAGGCTTTATCCTGAAAAAGCACTTCTGTTGATCCAGACTAATGAAACGCCAACATTTCCTGATTTTGCTGCTTCACAATAAAAGGTCTTAAATAACACAGTAACAGGGGAATTTGATTGTGAAGCATTTGTAGTGTTAATTTGCCGGAGCTGTTTTTTTTAGCGGCTACTCTTACTGGACACTGAGACCCGCTGCCTCGGCTGCTCCCTCCCTTAACAAAGCACGTCTCATGCATATTATGTCATATTCAGTGTAGAAATATGGGTTTCAAAGTATACATCTCTAACCCCAACACCTCCCCGGTATCTCCATGAGTTGGAGGTTGGGTTCTACTCACCAGACGAGAGTCTCTCAGCAGACACTGAAGACATTTAGTGTAAAGACCGTTCACCGAGTCCTGAGTGGAGAGAGAGAGGACAGGAGGGCTGTCAGTACAGTGCTGTCATCTTATAAAAGTTACCTTGAATTATTCTTCGGGTTACATTGAGCGTAGCGGTCCGAATATACGATTTTTTTTCCCTGGAAATACGTCTGAAAAAGTGTGATCTATCTATCTATCTATCTATCTATATATATATATATATATATATATATATATATATATATATATATATATATATATAGATATATATATATAATTATATATAGATCTATATATAATATAGATCAATATATATATATAATCTATATATATATATATATATATATCTATATATATATCTATATATATATATATATATATATATATATATATATATATATATATATATATATATATATATATATATATATATATATATATATATATATATATATATAAATAATATGTCTTATATTTGGGGTCTAGACTTTCAGCTGTTCAAGTCGCAGAGGCTGGTTTTAGAACGTAAGGGATCATCACCTGTTTCAACAGCCAATAGAGAAGTCAGCTGGTGAAGTCAGCTACAAACTATAGAAATAAAATCATCCATAATCCATTTTATTTTAATGTTACAAACCGCTGGTAGAAATGGCAGAGTTTTAGACGGCGCCTCAACGACCATCTAATAATCAGGGTCGTCTTATAAGGAACAGGATAAAGAGGAAAGCGAGTTGGTCCTACTATGTGGTGTCGGAGTCCCTTCCTCTCGGTCTCTTTGAAGGCCTGACAGAAGCCCTGGATGAATTTGTCCAGTTTCTGGGCGTGGCGGCCCAGGAACTCCCTGACGTCCTCCACGCTCTTCAGGCAGTACGGGGGCGGCAGGCTGACCTCCGCCGGACTCGGCTCCATCTCCACGGGCCTGGAGATGCACAGGATGCTGTAGCTCTGCTCCCGGTCGTTGTAGAAGGTTTCCTCAAACAGGATGGGGACCGACGCCGGAGCCGGGAAGCCGGACCCCAGCAGGACCTGCCTGTCCTGGATCCTGACCTCCTGAAACACACGACGAGACAGACGCCTCCGGTAAGCAGCTACGGTAGAGTTATTCATTACAAAAGATAACGTACCTAAATCAGGATTATCGTCATATATAAACACAGAACAGATCTTCTGACAGGAGAGGGCTTTGTTGAGAATTGCTCTCTAAACCCTGTATCTTGTAAAGTAAGTAAGTAAAGTTTATTTCTAGAGCACATTTAAAACACAGTTTAAGCTGACCAAAATGGTGCTGTATTAACCCTTGTGTTGTCCTTCGGGTCCCGGTGACCCGAAGGACAACACAAGGGTTAATACAGCACCTTACACAAGGGTTAAATAATGCCACAGATTGTTTTAGTGTGCAAAAGAGACATATCTTTCATTATTTGTTTACTTTTGTGATCTTTGGGGGTAGTTTGCTACAGTATATATTTACTAAATAATAATGAATACATCCAATAAATCTAAATCTACAAAAAGGCTCCAATAGCTAGTGTCAAAGTCTTAATTAAAACAATGATGCTCTCTCTTCTTGGCTGCTCCAAAATCAAGTGACTTTTCTAAAACTGACACTGAAACACGAGGCTTCAATCGGCCGTTCCAAACGTTTTAATACAAATTAGCCGACAGGCTGGCAATATTCAATATTTGTGGGATTGGAAACAAATCCCATGACATTAATTATTGTGCGTATCACAGCCTGTTATTACAGGGCTTGGTTAAATACTTGATTCTGATTGGTCAATCACGGCATTCTGCGCTCTGCTTATTCTGAATAACAGAGCGTTGCCATGGCTGCAGTTCTGATCACTCTGGAGGACATCCATTCATTCACAGAAAGAAATCTGGTTAAATTATCAGCTGGGGGAAAAAGTGGAGCAAGATCCTATCGCTACATCTTTACAAACAGTCTTCTATTGTCCACCGTTGGGACAATAGTTACAATAGTCATCGCAACATTGGGTTTCTAGGTGAGTCAACTGAAGCGCCTGGGCAAGAAGGACACGAGATGAATGAGGACAGAAACATTCACCGTGTCTCACTTCACCATCAACGGAAACGTTCAGCTTAAAGATTTAGCGCTTAACTTTTTGATATTAATGAACGTCCGTTACATTCAAGCCAAACGAGTTGCTACAAAGCTAATTAATAGCCGGTACACACCAACCAGACGGCCGACCCTCGGCGGAAAAGCCAGTCGGACTGATCAGTCTCCCCGAGTTGGTCCAAAAAGTTCCCCAGAACACACCGAAGAGACGAGACGTAATACGTCTCCATAGCAACAGGCTGCGCTACTATGTATTGTACTGATGTACTGACATATTGGACTAAAATAGTTCACCGAAACGTGTTTCTGAGAACGTTTTAAGAGAGAAATAGGCCGTGCAGTTGCTGAATCTGTCTTCATTTCAGCTCAACAAAAGGTCAGTTTAAAAGATTTTCATCAGATTTTGAGAGGCTCTAGTCACGCTCATCCCACTCATCATTTCCGGGTGAGTCCCGACTGCCCTGCCGCCGACTGAACACGTCAGGTCGGCCAAAATGAACGCCGACAGCCCCTCAGACTGACCTCGCCAGACTGTCCAATGGCCGATAATCGGCTTGGTGATCAGCCAGACGGCAAGACGGCCAGACGATCAGCTCCACACAACTCTCTCTGGATTTCTCAGCATGACAGACTGATCTCAAGAAGTGGCGTATGTATGACACCCCAATTCGTATGCCATTTTTTTTGCAAAAAAAAAATCACTTTTTAGCGTGTTTATCAACGCCGTTTGGCCTCCGTTGACTTACATTAACTTGCGATTGCGTGTCAATTTACACCGTAGCGAGTAGTATGAAAGCCCAAAATGAAAGTCGGGATGGAGGATGGGTTAAAACAACACAGGACTTTCACCCATGGGACCGGGGATCGTGTCCCGCGTGTCGCGTTTCCTAAACCCAACCTTCGCTTTCTTCTTTTCCTAAAACCCAACCCTGCTGTTTACAGCGGAGACATATACGGCAGATAGCTCAAAATGCGTACAGATAACACGCCACTTGGCTTTAGAAAGCGGCATTTATGTTTACGCGAAGTCGTGATGTCACGTTCAGTGGGACTATGTTCAGAAGATTGTGTCGTCCAGCAACTTTCCCGCGCAGAAACTCCAGTGAAGATAATGACCTCTTCTGAAGAGTCCATCATGTTTTCTTATCCTCCGTGTCCTCCTTGGCTACTAGCAACTACTTGGAGGAGGGGGGGCGATCACGGGAAGGCTTGAATCATGTGGACGCGCCGACAGTGTTGTCGTCATTACCTCATGGGTGCGACAGAAACTACGCACTATGGCTTCAACATGAATTATATCGCAAAGTAGGGTACAGAGTTTGCGTTGCTATGAACGCGATGTTACAACCGTAGAGAAGGAACGGACTATTTTAGCTAGCGGAAGCAATACAATTGTTTTAAAAAAATCAATACAAATAATTTTTATAATCAAATTTTGTCTCAAATTATTGATTTATTTGAAAGGTAGCCGTGTAATGGGCGAGGTAATGTAGAGTGAGCCGGTCATTATAGCGAACACAAGCCCTTCAGGCTGATTCAAGTCCTGCATCACTCTGTCGGGGTTGGATTTGCTATAATGACCGCCTCGCTCTACATTAACTCGTACATACATCTACTTCCTCAGAGCCATAAAGACACTGTTGCCCTGGGTGACATGTTCCCATCAACAAACAGTCGCAGCAACAAAGAGTGCGCAGGCGCCGACGAGAGTGGCAGCCTTCTTCAGTAGCTCCGTCACGTTACGTGTCTTTTTAGTCTTTTAGAACTTTTTTTCCTTTGCAAACTTAATTTTTTATACGCATTGCGTAGATATCCCCATCATTGCACACACTCTACCATAGCACCTTCTCATGGTCATTGCATCACATGGTCAGTCCATACCAGACCTTTGTAATATGTACTCTTTACATTTCGGTTAGTGATTTTTATGTATGTGAGATATATATGTGTGTGCATGTGTGTTTGTTGTGTTATGGTTGTCTAAGCTACTGGATGCCTAACATTTTCCTCAGCATGAATAAATTATCTATCTATCTATCTATCTATCTATCTATCTATCTATCTATCTATCTATCAGTTACGGCTGCCTCTTTCAGTTATATTGGTTACTTTGTTTTAAATAAAGTATCCATCCATCCATCCATCCATCCATCTTACGGCTGCCTCTTTCAGTTATATTGGTTACTTTGTTTTAAGCAGCACCCATAGGACCTTTGTCCTTTGTGTACCTGATTTTGTTGTTTGACCTTACATTTCCTCAGAGTTTTAAGTGCCTCTGATGAAGCCGAGGTTTATGAAGTGAAGCAGGACGAACCTTTCCATCCACGGTGTGGTATCCGTCCTCCACAGGCTGCAGGACATAGCTGTCGAACTGAGAGTCGGAGAAGCTGCTGACGGCCAAACTTCCGCAACAAGGCACCAGAACCTGCAGGTGGTCGGCAACGTGGGATACAAAACATTTGATTATTTCCTGTAAACGTATTAACCACTCGGGCGCCTGGGCGGCTCACCTGGTAGAGCAGGCGCCCATTTGCAGAGGCTCAGTCCTCGACGTAGCGGCTCAGGGTTCGAGTCTGACCTGTGGCCATTTGCTGCATGTCTTCACCCTCTCTCTCCCCACTCTTTCCTGTCTACTAAAGGCTAAAATGCCCCAAAAAATATCTTTAAAAAAATTATTTTGTTAACAATTTGGTTGAAAGAAAACTGAAATAGTCAACAAAATAAATAACGTGGATGTTCATACAACCATTATTCTTCACAAGTAAACTTTCTTCACTACTTTCATGGAATTTGGTCGTTTTATAAAATTTTATAGCATTTGGAAGAAAGAAAAAAAAAAAAAAAAAAATTAAAGAAGGTTGGAAAAAAAAAAAAACGAAATAAGTGACAAAAATGTCGGGGAAAGCTTCAAAACATTGGAGGAAAAAAAGCTAAAATAAATATCTGGAAAAGTGACAAAAGTGTCAAAAATAGTTTAGAAATCTGTCAGTTTTTCTTGATTAATCGATGACTGTTTGTATAAAAAGTCAGAAAATGTTGAAAAATGTGGATCAGTGTTTCCACAAAGCCCAAGATATTAAGTTTACTCTCACAGAGGAGAGAAGATACTAGAACATATTCACATTTAACAAACTGGAATCAGAGAAGTTTTAGTTTTAAGGACTCAAACCGTTTATTTGATTATCAAAATAGTTGGCAATTCATTTAAAGGTCCCATGACATGCTGCTTTTTGGATGCTTTTATATAGACCTTAGTGGTCCCCTAATACTGTATCTGAAGTCTCTTTTATATAGACTTTAGTGGTCCCCTAATACTGTATCTGAAGTCTCTTTTATATAGACCTTAGTGGTCCCCTAATACTGTATCTGAAGTCTCTTTTATATAGACCTTAGTGGTCCCCTAATACTGTATCTGAAGTCTCTTTTATATAGGCCTTAGTGGTCCCTAATACTGTATCTGAAGTCTCTTTTATATAGGCCTTAGTGGTCCCCTAATACTGTATCTGAAGTCTCTTTTATATAGACCTTAGTGGTCCCCTAATACTGTATCTGAAGTCTCTTTTATATAGACCTTAGTGGTCCCCTAATACTGTATCTGAAGTCTCTTTTATATAGACCTTAGTGGTCCCCTAATACTGTATCTGAAGTCTCTTTTATATAGGCCTTAGTGGTCCCCTAATACTGTATCTGAAGTCTCTTTTATATAGGCCTTAGTGGTCCCCCTAATACTGTATCTGAAGTCTCTTTTATATAGGCCTTAGTGGTCTCCTAATACTGTATCTGAAGTCTCTTTTATATAGACCTTAGTGGTCCCCTAATACTGTATCTGAAGTCTCTTTTATATAGACCTTAGTGGTCCCCTAATACTGTATCTGAAGTCTCTTTTATATAGACCTTAGTGGTCCCCTAATACTGTATCTGAAGTCTCTTTTATATAGGCCTTAGTGGTCCCCTAATACTGTATCTGAAGTCTCTTTTATATAGACCTTAGTGGTCCCTAATACTGTATTTGAAGTCTCTTTTATATAGACCTTAGTGGTCCCCTAATACTGTATCTGAAGTCTCTTTTATATAGGCCTTAGTGGTCCCCTAATACTGTATCTGAAGTCTCTTTTATATAGACCTTAGTGGTCTTATTGGCCTTGACCAACTGCCACTTTGCTCGTTTGAAAGCCATGATGTCTCTCTCTCTCTCTCTCATGGGTGGGCCAAATTCTCTGGGTGGTCAAAGCAGAGAAAGGGGAGGTAACCTTGCTCCTTATGGCCTCATAAGGAGAAGATTCCTGATTGGTCCATCTGAGCTTTCATTTTCTCAAAGGCAGAGCAGGATACCCAGGGCTCAGTTTACACCTATCACCATTTCTAGCCACTGGGGGACCATAGGCAGGCTGAGGGAACTCATATTAATGTTAAAAAACCTCATAAAAGTGACATTTTCATGCCATGGGACCTTTTAATAGTTGACCAATCGATTAATCTTTGCAGCTCTAAAATGTTAATCTAATTCCAGTGTTTTCCCTCACTTTTGTGGAAGACTTGTACACATATTTGGGTTTTAGAGTTTAGGGGTCATCCTTCAAGAAAATGTTTTTAATAAAACAATATTCAATTTCACATAAGTTTAGACGGTAATTATTACCATGTCTGTGCCTAAAACGTTGGAAAAGCTAGAGCAGGTTATAAATAACACTCAAAAAGCTTAAAGAGAAAACTGCCTTAGAGTGGTAGGGAAAACCCTGAACACTGTCACCTTCCCCGATTATATATAAACGGAGAAACTCATTGAAGGGAAAGTGTGGGCTGAGAGGAGGAGGAAGCTGCTAAAACCACAAAAAAAAAGTACCTTGTTGAAATGATAGCTCGACCTGCTGTCAAGACAGTAAGTAGTCTGACAGCTCGATATAAGAGTTTCACTTTGAAAAGGAGTCGCCTCTGTAACCAGTGATGGAGTACTCGGACTCGAGACGCTGTTCTTGCGGACTGATGACTTGTACTTGGACTCGGGACTCGAGAATGTATAATATCGGAGTTGAGCATTCATGAAAAAGGGCTCAGACGTTGGAAGACCAGAGAATAGAGACTCAAGTCCTGACTCGAGGACTGATAACTTGTACTTGGACTCGAGGATGTATAAAATCGGACTTGAGCATTCATGAAAAAGGACTTAGTCTTCAACCACAGAGGAAGTGACTCAGCTGCTGCAGCGTATGACTAGAAGAGAAACTTGCAGACATACGTGTGGTCTATTCACACCTGTAAGGTCTCAGGTTCTGTTGTGCGGTTGCATTTTCTCACTGCAGTATTTTCTCCTTTATTTCCGTGTTACTGTATCGCAATTCTGTTTTTTAAATCTCTGAAGGCAGCAAAACAATGACACTGTTGTTCTCATTTAAGCCATGAAGCTTTTAGGTTAGTTTTGTGTAGTTTTCGGTTATTTAAAAACGATCCCCTTCTCTGCCTCTGGAATCCCATCTTACCAGGAAATTTGTTCAGCTTTTTCCTGGCACCCCATTTCCCACATTTAAAGTCTCTTTTAGACAGAAACCCTCCGCAGTACCAGGAAACATTAAACTGCCAGAAACAAAAAGCCCCTAAATGCAAAAAGGAGACAGACATCAGATAGGGAATAGTTCCTCATTTCAGAGAATTAGTCTAAAAAGGTCTAGAAAAATTAAGTCTGGATGGTCACATTTAGCTTATAAAGAAAGAAGGATGACAGGTTAAGCTGGGAACAAACTTGAAATTGAATTCTACTCAGACTGGACGCCACACACACACGACGGACGTTTTGGCAGCCAGAAAGCAGCACACACACACACACACACACACACACTGAACAACCGGACAAGACAAAAGGTAGACCAGTGGTGTAGTCTACGTGATATGCAGCAGGGCTCCAGACTGCGACCAAATGGTCGCATTTTGCGACCAAAATTTGAGAGTGTGCGACTGAATTTTACATCCAGTCGCACATGTGCGACCAGTAAATTTGCCCCCTTTTTTTACACGTTAAATGTTGAAATTTTGGTACCTGAGAGCGCGTAAGCACAAGCTTATCTGTCCTCTCTGAAAAATGACAGAGAGCGGTGCCCCGACACAAACACACACAGGCTACTCGCACACACGCAGAGCTGCAGACAGTGCAAACTACGTCGGCTCTGCAGTTTTGTTGAAGTCACAGTGAGTCACGGAAATGCCGATTAAAGTGGTTTCAAGGGTGGTTACAGTTTTTCATAACTTCACGAAGACAGCGTTTGCTGCGATATGATATGTATGGCGAGCCGAAAGCGGTCGCGGTGCTGTTGGCGTTACACTACCTCGGAGACGAGCAGCCAGGCACAACAGTGGTTTCTGTGCCCTGGTGACTGACTGACAGGCTGAAGTTGTAAGGCAAGGCAACTTTATTTCTACAGCACCTTTCAGCAACAAGGCAATTCAAAGTGCTTTACATTAAACATTAAAGAGCAATTAAAATCGGTCATGATGAAAATAAAACTGTCACGACAGCGATGGGGCTCTCAGTTTATCTTATATGTTGCATCTTCAAAAGTGACACTGAATTTGAAACAGGACATTGTAATTTCTGCATCTATTATCAAAGTATTTATTAGTAATACAGTGGAAATTAGTAGAAATGTGAATATTTGGTTAGCATGTTGATTTACGGTGTGTGCCCCTAAATTTTCTGGTAGTGCCCCTAACATTTTCAGTTGGGGGCCACTGTGCTCCTAGTGAAAAAAGTTAGTCTGGAGCCCTGTGCAGGTATACAGCGTACAGCCACTAGGAAAGGTCAAGGATTTCCGGACAACGTTACATAGTGGCGATTGTTTTGCGACAGAACGTTCACACTTTCGTTCATGAATTCACCCCGTCTGTCTTGGGAGTCACTTAGGAACAAAAACCTAATGCTGTAACTCATGTTAATCACTGAAGGAGAACGAAAAGCAAATTTACACTCTTTCAGTGCTTTGGTAAGCTTGCCCCTGAAGTTATGCTGCCGCTTCGAGGGACACAGCAGCGGACATTAACGTTGCAGAAACTACAGAACATGAGCCGGATGAGGCTGATGCTATACTGTACGTGGTAACGTTACAAAAAACATATGGGGTGTCAGAATAAAGGTCGAAAATGCCCATATAGCAATCTTTAAAAAGAGAGAGAGAGCTGTTGCTCAATCTGTTGGTTATTATCAAAACCAAAACCAAATTTTAGCGAGAAATGACTGAATTATCGTGTTCGTGAACGTTTTGCGACTGTCCGGTCATCCAGAAATCACCCGTTCTGTCCCCCATGTTCTTTTGTTGTCCTTTATCCTTTCTGAAGGACTGAGAGACACACTGACACGACTGGTTTCAATCAGCCAAACAAACAATCAGGTAACAACAGGTGAGACTCACGATGCCGTGGAGCTCTGCCACTCGGCTGCAGAGGTCCGGTCTCTGCTTCTCCAACGCCACGTAGAAATGATTCTTCAGGATGTTCTCATCATATACAGCCATAAGGAGCTGGAGGTCTGGATCCTGGAGGGGGGGGAAATCAAAAAGAACCGCTTAGCGTGGTTAAAGAAGGCGCTGCTTTGTCAGAGCTGGCGCTGGGCTCCAACACAATTTACCTGTTTAATCGATTTGATTCCAATTCAATAACAATTGGATTAGTAATATTTGAATTGCAGAAAAATATACAGTACAGGCCAAAAGTTTGGACACACCTTCTCATTCAATGGGTTTCTTTATTTTCATGGCTATTTACATTGTAGATTCTCACTGAAGGCATCAAAACTATGAATGAACACATATGGAATTATGTACTTAACAAAAAAGTGTGAAATAACTGAAAACATGTCTTATATTTTAGATTCTTCAAAGTAGCCACCCTTTGCTTTTTTTGATAACTCTGCAAACCCTTGGTGTTCTCTCAATGAGCTTCATGAGGTAGTCACCTGAAATGGTTTTACCTTCACAGGTGTGCTTTGTCAGGGTTAATTAGTGGAATTATTTCCCTTATTAATAAAAAAGCAAAGGGTGGCTACTTTGAAGAATCTAAAATATAAGACATGTTTTCAGTTATTTCACACTTTTTTGTTAAGTACATAATTCCATGTGTTCATTCATAGTTTTGATGCCTTCAGTGAGAATCTACAATGTAAATAGTCATGAAAATAAAAAGGAACGCATTGAATGAGAAGGTGTGTCCAAACTTTTGGCCTGTACTGTATGTTTTGCTTGAAAGAGGTTGTACCATTTCACAAGCTCCCCTCTACCCTGCTGCATTAATAAAAGTATCAGTGTTTACATCAAAGGGACACAAACTGACTGCAATGAGACACCAAATGACCACAGAGACCCAAAACAACACCCCCCAAAAATACTAAAATGACCAAAAAGAGACACAACACGACTATAAAGAGATGAGAAATCCCACAAAGAGACACGTAGACACGTACGGGGAAATTGCTTTAGTTTTACTGAAAAAAAAATTTCTTAAGAAAAAAAAAAAGCTAAACGATTTTAATCGGAAAATGTATTTTGTAAACCCAGCCTGAGTCGGAGCAACAGCATTTTCTGTTACTTGTTTCTGCAGGAAAAATTACATTAGCGATTAATCGATTATCATAAAATAGTTAATCGACTAATCGTTGCAGCTCTCACGGTCACCCATCCAATAGTTGTGGAGATATTTTAGTCTGGTTTAGTCTCTACTCCAACTATAAATGGATAGTAATTAATAAAAGTATGGCAGTAGGACTTCTTTCCAATCGAAAACACGAGGAAATACTTCAGCCGATTGCTGATGTCTGACGAAAACAAAGCTCCAGAAGAGATCTTATGATTCCTTCATGTCTCCGGATGTATTCCTGTAGACATACGGTACGTGCTGAACAGATTCCTATATAATAATATTAACCACTTTGTTCAGATCACCAGCTGAGATTGAAGCTATCAGACAGAAAAATGTCCCTTTCAGACTGTTGTCCAATATTGAAATGAGGTTACTTTTCCACCGTTTGCTGCCAAGTTGGCTGATGGACGGCCAAGAACGAGCAGCGACGAAGGCCGACTGTGGCGTCGCCTCGCCGCCGTCTTGGCCCAAATGTTGCACTTGAACACATCGCAGAGACTAAAGCCGACTGCCGCCAACACCGCGTTGTCTGCGCCTGCGAGAGAGGGAAAGAACTCTCCGTGCCAGCAGGCTGCGGGAATCTTTTTCGTCATTCAAAAAAGGGGAAAGCTTGAAATAAATATACCTACACAAGTAGTTATGTATCTTGTTGTACGTTTGCCATCTAATGAACATTATGTGCAATGTAGATATCGTCCGAACCCTACGTGTTATTTTAGAAGGAACATTCAAAAGTCTTTTAGGCCAGTTTTGACAGCCTTATGTGTTTTGGATTATTCAGATGAGATCATGAAAAGAGCCTTCTGTGTAGGGGTGCATGATAGTTATCGCAATATCAAGCCGCGCAATATTATATCAGAAGTATTATTGTTTCTAATATATCCTGTTCTCTAGACATGGTCCTTATTTATCTATTTTATACTGTCCAACCAGTAGAACATGTCCTGTTCTGTAGACATGGTCCTTATTTATATATTTTATAACTGTCCAACCAGTAGAACATGTCCTGTTCTGTAGACATGGTCCTTATTTATATATTTTATAACTATCCAACCAGTAGAACATGTCCTGTTCTGTAGACATGGTCCTTATTTATATATTTTATAACTGTCCAGCCAGTAAACCATGTCCTGTTCTGTAGACATGGTCCTTATTTATATATATTATAACTGTCCAACCAGTAGAACATGTCCTGTTCTGTAGACATGGTCCTTATTTATATATTTTATAACTGTCCAACCAGTAGAACATGTCCTGTTCTGTAGACATGGTCCTTATTTATATATTTTATAATTATCCAACCAGTAGAACATGTCCTGTTCTGTAGACATGGTCCTTATTTATATATTTTATAATTATCCAACCAGTAGAACATGTCCTGTTCTGTAGACATGGTCCTTATTTATATATTTTATACTGTCCAACCAGTAGAACATGTCCTGTTCTGTAGACATGGTCCTTATTTATATATTTTATAACTGTCCAACCAGTAGAACATGTCCTGTTCTGTAGACATGGTCCTTGTTTATATATTTTATAACTGTCCAACCAGTAGAACATGTCCTGTTCTGTAGACATGGTCCTTATTTATATATTTTATAACTGTCCAGCCAGTAAACCATGTCCTGTTCTGTAGACATGGTCCTTATTTATATATTTTATAACTGTCCAGCCAGTAAACCATGTCCTGTTCTGTAGACATGGTCCTTATTTATATATTTTATAACTGTCCAACCAGTAGAACATGTCCTGTTCTGTAGACATGGTCCTTATTTATCTATTTTATACTGTCCAACCAGTAGAACATTTCCTGTCCTGTAGACATGGTCCTTATTTATATATTTTATACTGTCCAACCAGTAGAACATGTCCTGTTCTGTAGACATGGTCCTTATTTATATATTTTATAACTGTCCAACCAGTAGAACATGTCCTGTTCTGTAGACATGGTCCTTATTTATATATTTTATACTGTCCAACCAGTAGAACATGTCCTGTTCTGTAGACATGGTCCTTATTTATATATTTTATACTGTCCAACCAGTAGAACATGTCCTGTTCTGTAGACATGGTCCTTATTTATATATTTTATAACTGTCCAACCAGTAGAACATGTCCTGTTCTGTAGACATGGTCCTTATTTATATATTTTATACTGTCCAACCAGTAGAACATGTCCTGTTCTGCAGACATGGTCCTTATTTATATATTTTATACTGTCCAATCATTGTTGGTAGCCTTATTCCCTTATTGTGCAACTAACTTGTAACAAAACTTGTTTTATTTGTTATGAATCTATTTTGATGCGTTTTCCCGTAACTTTTGTAGTTTTACATACAGTATGTTAAAGAAATATCGAAATGAATATCGATATTGCAACATTCATAATGACATATGACCCATAATGACCCATCAAACAGGTGGTCTATATCGTCGACTGTTCGCTTACGGGATCGCTGCGGTGACGCCAGAAGTTCTGCCGGACGTCCCTCGCTTCTCCGCTTTCTTTGAGCTAACTTTAAACTCCCGTCGCATCGAACAACATCAACCGGAACCTCTGAGCAATGAAACGGGCTGAAAATGCCAAGTTTTAAAGAAAATTTGGACGGTGCAACGAGGCTGGCGTGCTCGGTTCGTTCGGGGAATGATTGTAAAGATGTACAAAGAATATGTTTACGGCATTTCCTCTCTAACTGGGACGTTTCGGGACCGATTGGTGGGGATTTTCTATTGACAAAATACAAAACGGCGATATACAGGTGAAGAGCCAATGAGGTTTAACCATGTATCAGCTAATTTAAATAGTAGGGCTGGGCAATATATTGATGTTATATCGATATCGCAATCTGAGACTAGATATCATCTTAGATTTTGGATATCGTAATATGGTATTATTGTATTAAGTGTTGTCTTTTCCTGGTTTTAAAGGCTGCATTACAGTAAAGTGATGTACTTTTCTGAACTTACCAGACTGTTCTAGCTGTTCCATTATTTACCTTCATCCACGAAGTCCTTAAATCGTTTCTGGTGATTATTAATCAAAAATCTCATTGTGTAAATAACATTTTGTTAAAGCACCAACACTCAACCATACTAATTATATATCGTCGCAATATCGACATTGAGGTATTTGGTCAAGAATATCGTGATATTTGACTTTCTCTATATCGCCCAGCCCTATTAAATAGCTCACATTACTGTGTTGTGTCAACAGTTAACTTCATTTAATATTGCACCAAAACAAGTTCCTTCCTGAGACTATTTAGCAGAGCCACCATCGCTGCGTCCCGAGCTCAGCGGAGACGAGACGACTGGGATCGGTTTAAAGAAATGAAAACAATCCAGAGCGGTTTATTCCTCTATCCCAGAATGCTGTGCGGACTAGCCGGACCCTCCTCCGCAGCGCTGTGGAGGAAGGTCTGGCTATGCGAGACTTTCAAATACGTGTTATAGGGCTGGGCGATATATCGATATTATATCGATATCGTGATATGAGACTAGATATCGTCTTAGATTTTGGATATCGTGATATTACATAAGTGTCTGTTACTGGTTTTAAAGGCTGCATTACAGTAAAGTGATGTCATTTCCTGAACTTACCAGACTGTTCTAGCTGTTCTATTATTAATTATTATTTATCTAAAATCTAAGTGTGAAGATATTTTGCGAGAGCACCGTCAACTCTAGAATATATCGCCGCAATATCGATATCGAGGTATTTGGTCAAGAATATCACGATATCTGATTTTCTCTATATCGCCCAGCCCTATATCAAAAAAATATGGGACGTAGAAATAAGCGCTGAAAATGTGTAGAAGAAAAATGTAACAATTTAAAACGTTGGAAAAAACTCCTTATGGAGCTTTGATTTCAAAAAAGGTACTCCTGTTGTTATACAGTATTTATGTTCACGTTATTGTCATTTGAACAGCTGAGCATTGAACCAGGTGAAGAAACCTGTTTATTATTTATTCATTTGATTTTGCAACTGTTCACTGAAATAGCCGGTTTCTATGAAACTACATGTGACATGTCATATTTGGCTTTGACTTTGACTGAACATTTGCTCTCACTTTGCGGAAAAGATTTCGGGATATATATCGTATATATCGATATTCAGCCAAAATATACCGGGATATGACTTTTGGTCCATATCGCCCAGCCCTAACGTGTTACGTTGAGCTATTTCAGTTTAGCAAACACACATTTTAACACTTTATCCAATTATTGGCCTTAACCACACATGGACAAACAAACAAACCTTATTCCAGATGCACCAAATTCAAATAACTCTGTAAACACCTGAAACATCTTAAATCCTACGCAAAGAAACACAAAGAAGCTACAAACATGCCCATAATAATGAGAAGTGTTCAACAATAACAACGATATAGAAGTAGGGCTGTGCAATTAATCGAAATTGAATCGTGATTATGATTTCGGCTCCCAGTGATCACAAAAACAGAATAATCGAGAAAAACAATTATTAGTTATAAGTAAACTCTTATTTTCTCTTGTGTTCTGAATGAAAAAATAAAGTTTAAATAGGAAAAGTATTAACGCAAAAGTTCACAGTTGTGTTCTTTTTTGCTGTCGATTTATTTAACTTTTTCGACTGTTTTTGAAGTTCAATAACTGCAACATCTTTCCAGAAGTCAACGAGTATTCGTGTTAAATTATTGTGATTTCAATATTGACCGAAATAATCGTGATTATATTTTTTTCCATAATCGAGCAGCCCTATATAGAAGTAACTTCATTTTGCATTTACTGTTCAAAGGTCCTCTGAAAAATCAAGTTTCTTCTGTCAGATCTGATCATAACTAATACCACAATGTACAAATACTCCGTTACAAGTAAACATCCTGCATTGAAAATGTTACTTAAGTACAAGTATGTAAGTATCATCAGGAAAATGGTCTAAAAAAAGTATTAAAAGTAAAAGTACTCAATGCAGAAAAACCCTCCCATTGTAGAAAGTATAAAGGATCCAACCAGTTGTGTGTTTAACGGTCTAATCATCTCAGCTATAAGAACTGGAACAGATGAATGTAGTGGAGTAACTAAAGTAACTAGTAACTAAAGCTGGAACAGATGAATGTAGTGGAGTAACTAAAGTAACTAGTAACTAAAGCTGGAACAGATGAATGTAGCGGAGTAACTAAAGTAACTAGTAACTAAAGCTGGAACAGATGAATGTAGTGGAGTAACTAAAGTAACTAGTAACTAAAGCTGGAACAGATGAATGTAGTGGAGTAACTAAAGTAACTAGTAACTAAAGCTGTAACAGATGAATGTAGTGGAGTAACTAAAGTAACTAGTAACTAAAGCTGGAACAGATGAATGTAGTGGAGTAACTAAAGTAACTAGTAACTAAAGCTGGAACAGATGAATGTAGTGGAGTAACTAAAGTAACTAGTAACTAAAGCTGGAACAGATGAATGTAGTGGAGTAACTAAAATAACTAGTAACTAAAACTGTAACAGATGAATGTAGTGGAGTAACTAAAGTAACTAGTAACTAAAGCTGTAACAGATGAATGTAGTGGAGTAACAAAAGTAACTAATAACTAAAGCTGTAACAGATGAATGTAGTGGAGTAACTAAAGTAACTAGTAACTAAAGCTGGAACAGATGAATGTAGTGGAGTAACTAAAGTAACTAGTAACTAAAGTAACTAGTAACTAAAGCTGTAACAGATGAATGTAGCGGAGTAACTAAAGTAACTAGTAACTAAAGCTGTTACAGATGAATGTAGTGGAGTAACTAAAGTAACTAGTAACTAAAGCTGGAACAGATGAATGTAACGGAATAACTAAAGTAACTAGTAACTAAAGTAACTAGTAACTAAAGCTGGAACAGATGAATGTAGCGGAGTAACTAAAGTAACTAGTAACTAAAGCTGTAACAGATGAATGTAGTGGAGTAACTAAAGTAACTAGTAACTAAAGCTGGAACAGATGAATGTAGCGGAGTAACTAAAGTAACTAGTAACTAAAGCTGGAACAGATGAATGTAGCGGAGTAACTAAAGTAACTAGTAACTAAAGCTGGAACAGATGAATGTAGTGGAGTAACTAAAGTAACTAGTAACTAAAGCTGTAACAGATGAATGTAGTGGAGTAAAAAGTCCAATATTTCTCTCTGAAATGTAGCGGAGTAGAAGGAGAAAGTAGCATGAAATAATAATAATAATAATAATAATAATCCATTTTATTTGTAAAGCACTTTTCATAAAAGAATCTCAAAGTGCTTCAGAAACCACATTAAAACGCATTACAAAAAAAAGAAAAATACATATGTAAAATACGCATAAAAACAGCTAAAAGAGCAGTTTTAATGAAAAGAAATAGACTACAAGTAAAGTAAAAGTACTAGGGCTGCTCGATTATGGAAAAAAATAATAATCACGATTATTTTGGTCAATACTGAAATCACGATTATTTAACACGATTACTCATTAACATTTGGATATAATGGATAGTGTCCAGTGTATAATCTGTTAGTGTCCTTTATGTCACAGAAAGAGTAATCAGAATAACTGTTTTACTACTGTGAGTCGGTTCAGCTTTACAGATATCACACACAACGTTACACACAGCTAACGAACACTTCCACAGACAGAACACAACGTGCCTCAAGTACCTTAAAGTTGTACTTCAGTACAGCGCTGGAGTAAACGTACTTAGTTACATTCGACCACCGGTCCACAGGTTTAAAAAAAAAAACTCGTCATCTGACAGCCGATGAACCCACCTCATCCCGCTGCTCCGAGACCAGCTTCATCCTCCCTCAGCGCCAGACAGTCAAGACTAACCGGGAACCCGTCCAGCAGACAGACAGACAGACAGACAGGCTCCCTGGGCGGCCTCATGTCGGGCCGCTCAGCTGGGATGAGTCACACTACCCCCCCACATGGTCCCTCGTGACCCTACGAGCTTGAATGGTATTCAGCGGTGTAGAGGAATGTCTGTCCCCCCCCCCCCAGCTGACCCAACAGGCCGTTCCATTACACACTTAAGATTAGCGTCACTCAGCTGACGTCTTAGCCTGAAGCTTAGCATGTGTGAACACAGAGAACAAACAGCCAACAGTAAGCAGATTAAAAAAGGTCAAACATCCAAACAATGTTCCCTGAACGCAGCGGGGCTGGAGAACCATCAATAGATTGATTTAAGGTAATCAGAGTTTACAAAACAACCCTACACTTCCAGGGCGTCTCGCTGATAAGATGCTAAGGCCATAGGCGTAATTTACAATAATCAAAACTGGCCAGTGCAAGGACCCCCCCAGCCAAAAATCTATTATAGTTTCCTTTACATAAATAGAAAGGGTTCATATGCATTTTAACCAATACTTTTCCATGACTTTTTCATAACCTTTAGGCAAGTTCCCATGACTGTGTTCCTGAAAATGTCAGTCGACATTATACAATAATAAAAATCTGTGTTAAAGTTGACCCTCAGAGGTTTAAAGTGCCCATATTATGAAAAAAACACTTTTTCTGGTGATTTGGGGTGTTCTTTTGTGTCTCTGGTGCTTCCACACACATACAAACTTTGAAAAAAATCCATCCATGCTGTTCTGAGTGAGATACGGTTTCTGAATGTGTCCTGCCTTCAGTCTCCTAGTGAGCTGTTCAAAATCGGCTCGGAATGTGACGTCAGTCCGAAATGAGCTGGCTAACCACAACCGTTAGCTCGTACCGTTAGCATTAGCATGCTAACGCTAATGCTAACGCTAGCATGCTACGTCGTTCTCAATAGCAAAGCACTGCTACAACACACACAAGTTCACCATAATCTACAAAAGAACTACTTACATGTGCGCCCTCATTTAGAAGAAGTCTCCCAGCTGATCCTGCCTTGTAACTGACCAAAGTTGAAGAAACAGCCTCTCTTATACTGTCTCTAGAGTTAGCTAGCTGACATGATCTACATCTGAGCTACTGAGCATGTGCGAGTGCAATCAAAGATAGTACAGAAGAAGAAGATGAAAAGAGGTCTCACTCTGTAGCTAAAACAGAGACCAGGTGAAAAGAGGATCTGCAGCAGTGAGAGAGAGCTGTGCAGTACAACAAAAATATGGTGTTTTTTGAAAATTAAACCATGTAAACCTATTCTGGTACAACCTTAAAATACAGTTATGAACCTGAAAATGAGCAGAATATGGGCGCTTTAACTACAACATGAATGATAATGTGTGTGGTTCATAGTGGGATTCATCATATCGCTCCCCGAATACAACGCTGAGGTTAAGACAACGTGAAAATACATTTATTAATAACACATTATACTCCGTTAAAAAGAAAGAAAGAAAAAAGAAACTTTCTGGGTCTTTTTATGTTTCCAAAACATTCGCATTTGCATTTTTCAAATTCCATAACTTTTCCAGGTTTTTTTCAAAACGTATGAACCCTGAACAAAAAAGACATTTGCACCATAAATTGATTCAGAAAAGGGCACAGATCGTTGTGGAAAAAAATTCACCAGAACGCAGAAAGTGAGTCCAGGGTGCTCAGAAGTTCAGTCAGATGTTTGAAGGTGCTCTTTGAGGTCAGGAATTCAATTAAGTTTACAAAAAAAAAACAGAAAATCCAAGGCACTCTTCTTCAAAATTTAAAAAGCCTTTTATTTCATTGGCTATTTCATAATAGAACATTTAAAAGACATAGGGAGAAGCAACCCACGAGAGCCGCTACGCGTGGGTTGCTATCTTCTATTTCTATTATAAAAGGCTTTTTAAACTGAAAACAGATTTTCCTACATGAAAATTAGCTGTTTGACGTTCAACATTTCAATCTTTCAAAAGTGGAGATCTCAAACTGAGTTTCTCCACAAAAGAATAATGCAAAAAGCATCGCTTTAAATCTTGTGGTTACCAGGGATGTGCTCAAAAGTTTCTAGGAAATCATTCAGCATGAAAGAAAGCAAAAAAAATTAAAAGAAATGACAAATCGACTAAAGAAATCTTACGCTAACCTTACAAATGACCTTTCAAGCAATGCCACTGTTGCAGACAAATTTCCAAATATCTGAATTAAATCATGAGAGTCTTGCTAGAGTTAGAAGTGGAGTTGAGCACCGCCCAAGACAATTGTGATTGGTTTAAAGAAATGCCATTAAACCAGAGCATGTTAAGCCTGGTCCTACCAGACTCTGGTACACCAGCCTGATCCTACCAGACTCTGGTACACTAGCCTGATCCTACCAGACTCTGGTACACCAGCCTGGCCCTACCAGACTCTGGTACACCAGCCTGGCCCTACCAGACTCTGGTACACCAGCCTGGCCCTACCAGACTCTGGTACACCAGCCTGGCCCTACCAGACTCTGGTACATTAGCCTGGTCCTACCAGACTCTGGTACACTAGCCTGGTCCTACCAGACTCTGGTACACTAGCCTGGTCCTACCAGACTCTGGTCCATTAGCCTGGTCCTACCAGACTCTGGTCCATTAGCCTGGTCCTACCAGACTCTGGTCCATTTCATTAGTACAGAGAGTCTGTCCTCTCTCCATTGACAAGTGTTAACTTCCTTGAAGGAAGCGGGTCCTCTGTTGAAGTTTATAACTATTGGCCCAGAGCCACTCTGGATCTGCCAGAACCAATCGCTAACGTTTGGTCGTGACGTCGGCTTAGCATCGCTAGCGTTAGCCTTAGCTAACTCCTTCACCACTAACGGAGCGAGCTGGAAAATCAAACTGTTCCCGAACCTCATGGGGAGGAGGGCCACAACATCATGGCCACCAACACAACTCAGCAAAGATTGGTCTTGTTCGGATTTTAACTTCTGGATATTCGGCAACGTTGCCACAACGGACCGAATGGCTTCGCTAGCATCTTTCTCCACCACCGTTAATACGGAACTACAACTCAAACTAGCGCACGACCTAAACGTCATCGTTCTCAGACACTCCCTCTGTCCCCCCCCTGACCAACAGACCCCGTTGCTCTGGACGGAGACCAGTGAAGGATGTTAGAAGCACTGTTCCGGTGAGCGCTGAGCGTTACTGAGCAGCCTCCAACTGAGCTTGAAAACGTAGATGTGACGTGAGCAACCTGTCTGAAAGTGTGAAGTCTTCTGGTAGCTGTGCCGAGAGAAATCTCAATCATTCCCAATCTCACAGAGACGGAGAGCGTAGGTATATGTAAGGAGATAACATAGGCACAGGCTAATTACTGATCACTAACATGCTAGTTAACATTAGTCATTAAACCTAAACAGCTAACGGAAGTCCAAACTGCCTGAGAGCTTCTCCTGTACTATACGGTAATTCCTCTACTGTGTGACAGTAAGTCTCGTGGTTATGAACCAATCGTTAGCCTATTGTTATAAAAGCGTCTGCTACGGAGCCATAACGTGAGGTACAAGGTAATGGAGCCTTTTATACATTGTCGTGTTTCTTTAGAAATAAACAACGGACAAATAGAGTTTTTAAACGCTTCAGGTTTAAAGTTATTCGCTGTCAAAGTTACGTCAAAGTGAATGGGAGTCAATGGGACGCTAACGGCAGGTGATCGCTTTGTAGCATCAAAATGGCGCCATAGGAGGTAGGCGCTCTGAAGCGAAGCTTACCCCCCTTGGTTTCAGCATGTGGAGTACAACTAAAGCCACAGACCGCAGATCAATCACGTGAAGAAAACAGAGTAGACAATAACTGGTGAAGAAAAGACAACAAGAATCAATAAAAACAGTGCGCAGATGGCAGAGAAGATGAGATGAACCGGGTGAAATGGAAGAAGACATCACTTCTGCTTTCTCTGGATCAATAAAAACCTTTCAGGAGACTAGACCACAGCAGATGAGGTTTCACAGCTTTAAAAAGGGGGACCATCACATCTTTCTTCTTAGGTTTGATGCCGCCTGAACATACACAACATAACTCTCCAGACCTGAATACTAAAACATAACCAAGAAGAAAAGCTAAGTATCCACCTTTTACCTGTAAACCAACTTATCAGACTCTGAATCACAAGTCCAGGTGTGGAGGCATTTAAAACAAACAGAGCAGGTTTTTAAAATCAGAAAAAAAACAATGTCAACTGACCTTTAAGACAAAAACAAGGATGTGTCAAGCTAGCCATCGCGAATAATGAGATTCCCGTGGACGTTTTCAAAATAAAATTGTTTTCCTAAAGCCACAAAATATGTATATTTTAGTTATTATGATACAGACCATCCAAAGTGCGACATATAAGCTTTTAGGTTGAATATCGTTACTCTATTTCAGATGCGTGTAGTTTGGTAGGCTACAGCTCCAAGGCTTCTTTTGTCAAACCAAACTCCATTTAAAAAATCTGGCATTTTAATGTTTCTTTGTTTGCGGACACACGTACAACGCACAAATAATATAAATCCGATGTTAAAGGAATCGTTGATGTCTTTTAATAAGTTCGGCAAATTTATTATCCTTCTAACACAACTGAACTTAATTTAATAACATCTAAAGTGCCTTTTTTGCGTTTATATTGCATCAATGCTCGAGCTCTCCATCCATTGCGCAATACAATATAAGTGGAGGCTTGTTTGTTTTTATCGAAATGCCTGTTAGTATATAAGGATTTGAAACGATGTGTAGTGAAGTATTTAATCGTGTTCTTCAAGCACAAAACTCTGAGAGGCAACGTTACCTCTGGGTTAAATGTCACATTATTTGAATGGAGATTGGTTTGGCGTGTTTGGTTGTGGGATTAGCTAGCTATAGTTTTTAAACAGCGGTTTCCAACGCTCACAGGTGGCTGGGAAGATTTTGGTATATTTTGCAAAACGAACTGCTCATCAAGCATAAACGTTTGGTCACATTTGCGAATATTGACATTTTGGGCTTCGTACGTGACTCAGGCTATCATAGCTGGGCACCGGAAGTTTTAAAATTAGCCTGCTAGCTACAAAATAACAATACCCCCCAATATAAACCGTAGCTAGCCTAATAGCCAGCATATCTAACGTTAGCGTTAGCTTATTAACGTGTTAGCATGGCCAACTAGTAACCCAGCTAACAGCTAACAGACGCTATAATTAGTTGAATTGTACCTGTTATCAGAGAGTGCCTCAGGTCACCCGGGCTTTGGCATGGCAGACCAACACCTAGAGCCGCCTGTCAGAAGATGTTTACGGTCAGGGATCAGCTGGCTAGCCCGCTACAGGACCTCAGCCTTTGGTGCGCCGGGTTGGTTGCCAGACATCAGAGAGGAAACACGTAGAACAAGCTGTCAAAATAGTCGCTTTTCATTGCGGAGCGTGTCGTAACCATTTTTTTTTTTTTTTTTACATTACCTCTAATCTTACTAATGCGCAAATGTTGTCGCTACACGTCGTAAAAGTAACAGTAGATGCGTTTGTTTCTCTAGTTACTGGGAAACTTTAACTGGCCTAGAGATGCTACTAAAACGGGTTCGCTGCCCTCTAGCGCCCAGAGCGGTGTATTACATTAGAGAGAACACGATCACACAATCAAAATCAGCTTTATTTTCCAGGTATGAGGACACATACGAGGAATTTTGCTTTGGATTATACAATGCTCGCAGTGTGCTTACTCACACAAAGCAAACAACATATACACACTATAAACAGAAACAATATAGACAGGTAGAGGCAGTAGTGCAATGAAGAGTCCAAAGTGTGCAGGAGTAAATTATTTTTATCATAAATTATTTTAATTATGGAGCATAGTGCAACGGATGCTGGAATAAATAAGTACTATGTTATTATATAATTATTATATTACAATATGAACAGCTCTGAAATAGAGAATGATGAATAAATAATAAGTGGAACCAGTAAACAGGTGCTGATTGAACCTTACACTGTGAGTCAGAAGAAGTCAGCTGTTCATCAGAGTGATGGCTTGTGGTAAGAAACGGTTCCTGAGTCTAATCACCGGCTTGCCCACTTTTTAAAGGGATATTCCACCCGTTTTACACATAAGGTCAGTTTACTCGTCAATAAGAATACTATTTGTAGTTGTGTGATGTCTTCTGTGAATGTGGCAGAGATGGGGACTCGAGTCTGAGACTCGGACTCGAGTCGCACTTAAGTCGGACGAACAGCTGACTTCAGACTTGACTCGGACTCGACCCAAAAGACTTCAGACTGGAGCTTCGAGACGCTTTTTAAATGTATTCATGCATTTCTATTTTCTTTTATTGGCGCATATACGTTGGGGAAACGTATGACTGCCTGTGAGCTGCATGTCCCCCTTTGCCATAATGTGCAACGTAACGCATGCGTTATGCCTTATGTGCGCGCACACACTGCTTACTTATATTTGTATTTCACTGTGCTCCTATTGTGACTTCTTGTGTTGTATTGCATTTTATTGTGAAGCACTTTGTGATTTTTATTTGTGAAAGGTGCTATACAAATACATTTTACTTACTTATCACTCACATAAAAAACATACATTGCCGATGGCGACACCAAGTCCTCCCGGAGTTGTGCCTGTTGTCATTAGTTTTGTTTTCAATAACTTGGTAACCAGTGGCAGTAAGAGAACAGCTACATGCAAGGTGTGTGGCACCAAGATAAATGATGCCGGATCAACAACGTGTTGTTTAGTTGAGCAACTTGTCATCATGGGATGCGTAACTGATCCCGTGGATGATTTGTAGGCTGTTAAGTGAACAAGGTGTACCCGGTCCACCAAACACTGGGTCTTAATTCTGCACATATTTCTGTTACTGTAGTCCTATTTACTATTTCATTATTTTATCCATGCGCGGCGCAGCGGATGCATGCGCACTGTCAGCTGCCGTGGAGACGCTGGCCTCAATAACGGGATCTCCCTCGCGCTGGACTCAGTTTCACTGAGCATACTAACACTTAGAGATAAATAAATAGCATTACATCAGTGAGTTCAAACTGCTTATTGTGGGTTATTTGGACTGACGGTGAGCTGCATGTTGTTCTGTAACTGGTGTGGCGCTTTCTTGATTTCCACTTCGACATTAGACACTTTTTTGAGTGAAAGAGACGTTACATTTAGCATATATCACCACAGGTAACAAGCTAACCATCGCAAAGTGTTGCGCTAATGCTGGGAACAGGCACATTGTATCTTTATAGCTGTATCCATATGATGTGACAGACTTGGGTTAATATTTCACCAGGTCCGAGGGCTAGAGGAATGTATTAAGTAGACCCCATAAAGTTATTCCACATCTGATTTCAATATGCTCTGAATTCATAAGATTTATGGGACAGATCAGATGGCCCGAGACTTGAAACTTGACTTGAACTTCCAAAAAATGACTTGTGAACATCTCTGGAATGTGGGGTAGCTGACATGTTATTTGAAGGGTTCTCATTTTAGGATTGGAGAATACAAATTGACAGAAATAAAGTGCCTAAAAACTGTGGGCAACAAGTTTCAATAATGTGACGATTTATCAGTTAGGAAACGTTAAACGGAAATGTGTAAAATGTTGCATTATGGGATTGGTTAGATCCAGTGTGTAATGTGTAAAAATCACTTCAATGTGGTGGAGCCATTTTAATTTCTTTTTAGCTATGCTTAGGTGCGTGTCCCATTCTCTTCCCCTCCCTGTTTAGGGGACAGGAAGTGTGTCCCATTAGTTATCTTCCCCCCTCCCTGTGTTTAGGAGTGTCTATAATCTGAATGTGTAAAACTAAAGTCCATCAAATAAATATGTAGTTCATTAAAAAGCACAATATTAAGCTCTGAGATGTAGTGAAGTAGAAAGTAGCAGAAAATGGAAATACTCAAGTACCTCAAAATTGTACTTAAATACAGCATCCGACTAAATGTACCGATTTGCACAACAACAAACAGACGACCCGTTTAAGATTAACTGAACAAATAATTTCCACGTTTTATTGGAATTACAAAACAAAAGTAACATTAAGACAAGATTACACATACCTGCAAACTCAGAAGGGCTGAAAAAGGTGACACATGCAAAAGTATTCACCCCTTGGACCGTTTACTTTCTAATCTTGTACCAAAACCATTCATTTTAAAAAGAAATTCAACTGAACAACTTCAGCGGGAAGTTCCACTGCATGCAGAAAAATAAAAGATAGTGTGCCGGGCATTGAAGCATATTGAACAAAGCGGCCAAAACGGTGCAATTACAACTGCTGGCCAGTCACGTGATGCCTTCTGGCCCAAAAAGCCTTTCCCCAGAGACTTACATGGCGAAGGAGACGTCTGTAAATCAGTGGATACATTACTTTGAGCGCTACAAACGCGGCTAAATTACTCGTTTCGCTATCAGAATTTTGTCCATTCGGTCTGATAACATTAAGAAAGTGTAGAAGAGCCACAATTCAATCATTGAGTCATTGATGTAACTTTTTAATGTTTCTAAAGCTCTGTCATTTTTCATACAGCACACGAGACAAACGGTGAAAAGAACGCTTTTTATTTTTAAATATAGTTTTAAGATAGACGGCGCTACAGTAACACTTTCTGACGGGTCACAGATTTCTTTGTAACACCGGAAAAAGCCACCGTAAAGGAAGCAGCACATTTCCTTATAAAGGCCTAATTGTATTTTAATGTAGATGAGATTGCGCTATGTGGTTGTACGTCAGCAGCCGACATTAAATTACATCCTCCTTCCACTTAGCGTGGATGGGTTATTCGTTGTAGTCTGTTTGTGTTGGCCTACTATTTTCTTTCCCCTTGTCCCCCTGTACTTGTGTTAAGAGTCCTTGGGTTTGATGAAATGCGCTATATTAAATCAAAGTTATCACTACGTTGGTTGCTACAACAATCTCTTAATGCTTTGGCTCGTGACAGCGAGACCCGGGTTTAGCTCACGAGACATCCAAAGTAGGCGTAGTTACCGTATGCAACACTTGAAATGCAACGATGCATCTGCAACGTATTCTCTTGTTGTAAATTAATGATTTTCTGTCTGAGCAAAACATTAGATGACTATATCACCTCCTGGTAATGCTGACTAAGCAATATAGTGGGCAAGAAAAGACCTTTACGACTAGGGTTGGGCATCGAGAACCGATTCCTAATCGGAATCGTTTCTTTATTGGAATCGTTTGGAGGATTTGGTTTCAAATCTGATCATAAGTTCCAAATTTAATATGCTTAAGTTTTGGTTTCCGTGGCAGCCAGGCGCTTGTTGTGTTGCAGCCGTGCAGCACAGTAAGCGGAGCTCTAGTGTGGCTTTATTTTACATTGTAAAAGCTGTAAAACTGCAACCCACCTTTGAATCAAAATAAAACTTTCCTCTTATTTGTGAAATAAGCATCTAACCTGTTTGAACTCAAAGAATCGGAATCGAGAATCGATGAGAACCGGAATCGAAAGGAAGAATCGGAATCAGAATCGTTAAAATCCAAACGATGCCCGACCCTATTTACGACAGCAGGTGTGGGGAAAACACCGCTTTGGTCCAAAGGGGCCGCTAGAATCAACACAAACTGAAAGTTACATAATAATAACAAAAACAAATTTATATAGTGCCTTTCAAGAAACCCAAGGACAATACAGTCACTTTAAATTAGCGGAGCGCTGAACAGGAAGTAGTCTGCGGTTGTGGAACGTCTGCTGATCCTCTCCAGAGCGGCGGCGCAGTCATCAGGTTTCCATTAAAGTCGGTGTGTGTATTTCCACTGGCTGCAGAACGGCGCAGAGCAGATCTACGCAGAGCTTCTATTTCTGCCGGACGCCGGAGAGCTCCGCAGCGATGCAGCACTCGGCAGATAGCGCGGGACAGGAAGTCGAGCACAGAAGCAAAATAAAACATGCGGTTAATTTTCAAAATAAAATACACCGTGCTCATGGCGGATCATATCTCCCTGGACTACACCTTGACATTTCTGGCTCCATGATGGCTTCCTGCACCACTGAGCAACTCTCAAAGGAATAAACGGAGCTCCGCCTCGAACGCTGTATCCGCGCCCAGCATCATGTAAACAAACCGAAACAAAAATACTTCTAAAACGTCCCTGGAACAAACCCAAGTACTTATGAGGATAGTAAAAGGCTTTATATAGGTTGCTTGTTTTCGCAGGTGGTTCTACTTACATTTAACTTGAGTCTTTGTCGTTATTTGATAACCACTAATACAAAACTATGTTATAGGGGCCAGTAAAAATTGACTTCTGGCAAGTAAATTTGGAACAGGGCTGTGTAATTAATCAAATTAGAATGGCGATTTCAATTACAAAAACAATGTAATCAAGAAATTATATTTTGCTCATTACGTTTGGTCTTATCTCATTTAAAACACTGTTAATTTGTTTAACTGTTTCAGTTTTTATTAGTTATAAGTTTAATTAATGCATCTAAACATCTTTCCAAAAGTCAATGAGTAATCGTGTTAAATAATCGTGATTTTAATATTGACCAAAAGAATTGTGATTATAATTTTTTCCATAATCGAGAAGCCCCGATATGGAGGTTACCCCGCTGGTAAAGCCGGCGTCCCGGTCGGCACGGTTAACGTTGAGCACTGCGCCCCGGTGAAGTCTGATTTATGTTTGCTCTATGCATCACCTTTTTTACTATGTGAAACTGTGCATGTTTTAATGTGTATTTAATCATGTTTTCTACTGCGGTTTGAAATGTTCTGAGTGTTTGCTGTTGTGCCGAGTGCAAAGGTATTCTCTATTTATGTTTACTCTGGATGTGATTAGGACAGTCCAGGCCTGTATTGACACATTTCATATCTGTTCCTGTTGATTTCTTTTTCTTCACTGTGTGTGTGTGGTAGAGCGAGTGAGAGAGTGACGGCGATTAGCTTCGGAGCGAGTATCGACTGTAGTGACAGTGGCTGAATCTCATCACCCTTATCTGATAGCTCCTCGGTCCTCGGCTGAACCGGAAGTTGTTCTGTCCCTCTTTGGTGAAGACTGTCTCAAAGCTCTTATTTCTTCCCCGGAGGACCGAGGAGCGAGCATCGAGCATCGAGGAGGAGCATCGAGGAGGAGCATCGAGGAGGGAGCATCGAGGAGCGAGCATCGAGGAGGGAGCATCGAGGAGGGAGCATCGAGGAGGGAGCATCGAGGAGGGAGCATCGAGGAGCGAGCATCGAGGAGCGAGCATCGAGGAGGGAGCATCGAGGAGCGAGCATCGAGGAGCGAGCATCGAGGAGCGAGCATCGAGGAGGGAGCATCGAGGAGGAGCATCGAGGAGCGAGCATCGAGGAGCGAGCATCGAGGAGCGAGCATAGAGGAGCGAGCATCGAGGAGCGAAAGATCGAGGAGCGAAGCATCGAGGAGCGAAACATCGAGGAGGGAGCATCGAGGAGCCGAGCGATCGAGCGAAACCATCGAGGAGCCGGAAAGCATAGAGGAGGGAGCATCGAGGAGGGAGCATCGAGGGCGAAGCATAGAGGAGCGAAAGATCGAGAGCCGAGCAGACGAGGAGCGAGCATAGAGGAGCGAGCATCGAGGAGCGAGCATCGAGGAGCGAGCATCGAGGAGGGAGCATCGAGGAGCGAGCATAGAGGAGCGAGCATAGAGGAGCGAGCATCGAGGAGCGAGCATCGAGGAGGGAGCATCGAGGAGGCATCGAGGAGCCGAAAGATCGAGGAGCCGAGCATCGGGAGAGCCGAGCATCGAGGAGCCGAAACATAGAGGAGGGAGCATCGAGACGAGCATAGAGGAGCCGAGCATAGAGGAGCGGAAGCATCGAGCCGAAACATAGAGGAGCGAAAGCACCGAGGAGCGAAGCATCGAGGAGCGTACAGAGGAGCCGAAGCACAGAGGAGCGAAAGCATCGGGGAGCCGGCACGCGTGGAGCTATAGCCGAGGACACATGAGAGCAGCCTTCCCGGGAAGCCGTGCAGCTGAAGGAGTTGCTAACTCTGCCCAAACAGCTGACGAATTCATGTGACGCTTCGGAGGAAAGAACGTCTCATCCCTCTAAAGCACTCGTCTCTCCCGGGCCTCCTCAGTGGGAGGGACTAAGACGCGAGGAAGGGAGGCAAGTGGAGGAGTCGGGGATGCAATTTAAAGGACTATGGGACGTACCCATAGTGGGAGAAACAAAATGTCTAATTTCTGACCACGGTGGTAAATCTGTAGCAGGAAAAGTTAACCCTCTCCTTGATTTCATGTTGTTTATGGAGAATGAGAACTGGGAAATGAGTCGGGGAATGCAACGCTACCAAGCCCACCAATCAGTGGTTGTGGGACCCAGTCTGCTTTTCAGCTCATTCTCTGTAATCAATGCAGCATAAAAGCACGGCAGAACTAGCACGCCAGCCAGCTGGTTTTAGCTTGCTAACGTTAGCTTGATAACTCCACCTTAAGGTTACCCCCCCTAGACACATTAGCTGCTTTCCGACCGGAGGGATTTTTGCAGTTCCTAGAACATAAAATTCCTAGAACTCTTTTTTTTTCGTGTTCCGACTGGACCAATTTGGGGATTTTTAAGTTCCTCTGGCTGTAGTTCCTGTAACTCTTTCAGCTCCTACTTCAGGGCAGGCTCTTTTCTCTGTTCCCTTCTCAGCATCGGGACCTAGATCAACGAAGGTCGAGTTTCCGGTACAGACAGACCAACAACGGGACAATTTTAACAGTTTTCGCCATCTTATTCATCACTAAATTCACTTCTGACAACGTTTTAGGCGAGAAATTAACTGTTTAGATTTCGAATATCGGCAGTCTTGCGAAAATTGATGCCAAATTGACAATTTGCTTCAAAGTTTGCTTGAGTTGAAAAGCCCATCAAGCCCATGAGGAGGAGCAGGCGGTCGGCGCGTGCCCCCCCACTTAAGCGCCACGCCCAGTCCTGCTCAGAGACCCCGCTGTAAGCTGGAGGTCTCTCAGACTGATTTTAACGCTATAAAGACCGTTTCCATGCCTACATCACTCCCTTACCCCTCCTATAGTCCCTATGGCAACCTGGCCAGTGCGAACGCAAATTGAATAAACGGTTTTGGGGGCGAGTAGTTAGTGGAAGTGTTTAGAAGTGGACTTTTCCTATAATATGTGCCTGTAACTACTTGGTCGGAAAGCGGCTACTGTTCACAGAAAACACTTGTGGCGATAGCAATGTGCTTTGTGTTGATGAAGCATGAAGTTAATTTGACTCACGTTGCAATTTAACAACAAGTAGAACTATTGAGAGGTTATTGGGCCCGTCCACTTTAACTCCACATACCGTTGTGTTGATGAAAACGTTCGCTTTCTTCCGGGTCGACTATTAAACCAACAGCTCCACCAAAAACGTCACCACGTTCAACTTGTCAGTTCTGTCAGCTCATAGTCCGGATATCAAACATCTGGAAACATTAAAACGGTAAGTGAGTCAGTGTAATAGATAGTGACATGTCATAGTAGGAAAAGCACAGGTGTTCGGTGGCGAGGCTGGGTGGGGTTGTTGTTCGGACAGACCTGCCCCCACTGCTAAAAAGAAAAATCCTCAACGAAACGCTGAATAATAATAATCAAAAAATGACCGGAATAAGTCACCAGATATTAAGATACTATCTTTTCTGACAACAATGCTAAAGCTAGTATTTTCTCCTTTATAATTTCAGTTTTGTGGTGGAATGTCTTAGCCTGGTTAACACCAGACCCTTCTCAGCTGTAACTGGGTCTGGGAAAGGTTCATTGACAGTTCATTTCCAGAGGGGCGTCACCAACGGACGCCACTCAAATACCTCTGGGTGCCATTGGATAGTCCTTCAACCAATCAGACCAACGATCCGGGTGACGCTGTTCACATCCAACAAAAAAAATGTGATTTTGGTTTTTGGTGTGGTCCCTCCACGCCCTACTGTCTCCTCGCAGGTGTTGCATATTGCTAACTTGTTATCTTCTGCACACACGCTGAAGAATTTCCAAACAGCTGATATGTTGCAGGTTCATTCACGAGGCTCCCTACATGTGGGAGAATAGCGCCGACACGCTCTTCACACCGCGAGCGAGTACACGCCACACACGGCGGAGAAGTTGAGAGAAAGGAGAAAGAGACTGTGTCTCTGTCCGTGTGTGCGTGCGTCCTTGAGAACTGTAACTCGTATAACTTATGTTGTCAGTTAATTATAGCGTTGACCGGTATAAAATCGGCATATGTCAGACTGACCTGCCGGTCCCTGGTCATGGTGAAGCACGGCTTCGGTGGCCGTCATGTTGAATGTAAACAAAAAGCTGCTCGCCGTCGCTGCGCTATCCTCGTCGCGTAAAGCCCGCCTCAACGGTTGTGATTGGTGTAAAGCCCGCCTCAACGGTTATGATTGGTGTAGAGCCCGCCTCAACGGTTGTGATTGGTGTAGAGCCCGCCTCAACGGTTGTGATTGGTGTAGAGCCCGCCTCAACGGTTGTGATTGGTGTAGAGCCCGCCTCAGCGGTTATGATTGGTGTAAAGCCCACCTCAACGGTTGTGATTGGTGTAAAGCCCACCTCAACGGTTGTGATTGGTGTAAAGCCCACCTCAACGGTTGTGATTGGTGTAGAGCCCACCTCAACGGTTGTGATTGGTGTAGAGCCCGCCTCAGCGGTTGTGATTGGTGTAGAGCCCACCTCAGCGGTTGTGATTGGTGTAGAGCCCACCTCAACGGTTGTGATTGGTGTAAAGCCCACCTCAGCGGTTGTGATTGGTGCCTCAATTTTGAGGACATTGGAAATGGGTTTGAATGGGCTCCTCGCCAGACTGACCTGCAGAGCAAATCTAAAATTTGCCGGAAGGTCGTCAGGGTTTACCCAGGCTAGGAATGTCTGTCTGTGTTTTGGCCTGTGTGTTGTTGTCAACACCGGGGTTGCCCAACATGAAACGCAAACACGCAAAAACAACGAGCTGCAGCAATGTTAGCAGCAACCAAACAAAGTGGATTAACAGAGATAGATTAATTCTACCAGACCTAAAAAAGCTTGGTGTCTTTCTTAACAGTTGCATGACCCGACATGGTAAAATATGAGTAACTATCAGAGATGCATTTAAAAGATAAGGACAGCTTAGAGCCAAAGAGGAGCTTCATTAATTTATATCACGGCTAGTGCCAGACCCTCCTCCAAAGCGCGCTGAAGGAGGGTCTGGCTACTCCACATAGCATTCAGGGATGGGAGGAAAACGTGCTGTGGTTTATTGGCATTTCTTTAAAAGGAACACGCCAACTTATTGGGACTTTGTCTTATTCACCGTATCCTCCCACAGATCCTGGAGGCAACCGGCTCCATCTAGCCTACTGCTCCCAATAAGTGACAAAATAACACCAACATTTTCCTATTTAGTTGTTGTGATTTGTATAGTCACAGCGTGTACAAATAACAAGGTCACATGACACACAGCCATCTTCTTGTGATTTGCTCACAAGAAGAAGCCCTGTGGTGAGGAGCAGAGAGTTCTGCGAGCAAATCACTCCGCCCAAGTAGCAGAGAGTAGCAGTGCTTCGCCTTCTGAGAATATAGTTCCCAGTATGTATACGGTTAGAAGATGGCTGTGTGTCATGTGACCTTGTTATTTGTACATGCTGTGACTATACAAATCACAACATGGAAATAGGAACATGTTGGCGTTATTTTGTCACTTATTGGGAGCAGTAACCGGCTAGATGGAGCCGGTTACCTCCAGGATCTGTGCTAAGCTAGGCTAGATGGAGCCAGTTACCTCCAGGATCTGTGCTAAGCTAGGCTAGATGGAGCCAGTTACCTCCAGGATCTGTGCTAAGCTAGGCTAGATGGAGCCGGTTACCTCCAGGATCTGTGCTAAGCTAGGCTAGATGGAGCCAGTTACCTCCAGGATCTGTGCTAAGCTAGGCTAGATGGAGCCAGTTACCTCCAGGATCTGTGCTAAGCTAGGCTAGATGGAGCCGGTTACCTCCAGGATCTGTGCTAAGCTAGGCTAGATGGAGCCGGTTACCTCCAGGATCTGTGCTAAGCTAGGCTAGCGGTGGGGGCATCAGACAGAGTTACAACACGCACGGAGATGAGAAGGGTATGTATGGACTTATCTAACTCTGGGGGATACGGTGAATAAGACAAAGTCCCAATAAGTCGGCGTATTCCTTTAAACCAATCACAATTGTCTCGGGCGGTGCTATGCACCATAGAAAAGCCGTGGTGCCGCTGCAAAATAGCCTCGGAAAGAACTTGTTTTGGTGGAACATGTGTATGTTTAAAAGTTGTTTTAGTCGTGCAACAGAAAACTCAAATTGGACAGATAGTCTAGCTAGCTGTCTGGATTTACCCTGCAGAGATCTGAGGACCAGTTAACCATAGCCCTCACAAATCCACCGGAGGTTAGAACGCCAACACAAAGAAAGAGGAAGGAGACGGAAGGTCAAGGATATAGACTACATCACGGCTAACGTAGTAGGGATGGGCATTTTCAGTCATTTCAACATTCATGTGCTTGCATTAAATTATACAGAGTACTCAAGTTAGTTACTCACAAAAACAAATTATTTATTAAAACTAATAACTAACTTATTTCAACAGTAAATTCCTGTTAAACGACAAAAACAACCACTGGATGGGAAAAGGGTATTTTACAATTACTTTGAATGCACCACGAGGCTGAGTTGTTTTTCAGACAATGGCAGCTACAATCTGGTGTTAGAATCCTCTCCAGTGAAATACAGACACACTTTTACACCGTTTAGCTGTCAGCATTGTAACCGTGTTTACTCCAGCTGCTAGCTAACGGTAGGCTAACGTTACCTGCTGCCGAGTGTAGTGTCGGATCTACACGATTCACGTGGATGACATTTTCCCCCCATTCAAAGCGACTAGTTTGCAGGTATGCCCTTTGGAAATGCGCTGTGAATGAAGCTTGCCCAGACCCACTCTCAGTTACAACTGAGAAGGGTCTTATGTCAACCAGGCTAGCATTATCCCCCTTTTGTCGGGTAAATTTAGCTAAAGTAAAGACGGCTAAACGCGAAGGGGGGGGGGATTCGGCAGGGAGGAGATTTTCGGCACGTACACCGGTAACGCTAACGGAGGTGTAACGTTACGAATGGCCGCTGTTCTGAGTCGGGTGCCTGGGTCTGTTTCCCGACGGTTCAGTAAACTGCCGTTAGCGTAGCGTATTTTTGGTCAATATTAAAATGACGATTAGTTAACATGATTACTTATTGACTTTTGGAAATACGTTGAATTTAATTTACTTAAAAAATAGTGAAACAGAGAGGGTTTTTGTTCTTGTTCAATTTGTGTTCATCTGTTCTGTTAAATGGAGAAAAAAAATAAAATGAACTGGGAAATTTCCCTCAATACTTTGACCTGTTGAACACAGGAAACTCTGGCAAAATAATCTTTAGAACAATCAAAAAAATCTGTTGTTGGGAGGGGGGAGTTGGGCCTAAAATCGGTTTGATTCTTGTGGGGTGTGTGTCCGGTATATGTAACTGCCGGCTCCAGCGCCATCACTCAATACTTTTGTCAATTACATTTTTTTTCCCCCCCATCAGTCACTTAAAACATGGGGAACAATGAGGGGAATGATTTTTGAAATTGGTCTAGTACTGGGGCGCCTGGTTAGCTCACCTGGTTGAGCGTGCGCCCCGTGTACAGAGGCTCAGTCCGTGTTGCAGCGGTCGCGGGTTCGGTTTCGACTCACGGTCCATTGCTGCATGTGATCCCCCTCTCTCCCCCACTTTCCTGACTTAATCGGTCCTAAAATAAAAGCCAAAAAGTAATCATAAAAAGTATTAAGCGAGAGCGCTGCAGCCGGTAAGCTTTGAAAAAATACTGGTTGAAAAATACGGAAGTTTCCCTTAACTGTTTCTGTCTTTTATCAATATCAGACGCACGTAGAGATTATTGTGGTTAAATTATGCCGTCATGAGCTTGGGTCCCTGAATCACACAGAAGTTTAATTTGGGGTTGAAATACAACACACAAGATACTCCAATGACTGCGATAACACTGCCCTGTTTACAGAGGCCATCAATTATTACCCTAATACTCCGTCACGTAACTGGGCATAACTCTTTAATATGACAGCAAACGGTGTCTTTACTGGGGAAAAAAGTCCAAATCACCTAATTGTTACCGTTATTAATTCCAAAAGGGTGAATATTTTTGCAACCAATTTATCTTGGTTTCGTGAAATAGCCCTCTGGTGAAAATATAAAAAAAATAAAGAAAATAAACAAAATCAGGTTTGAGAAGCCAGAAAGAAAAGTTGACTCCTTATTCTTTTGCCGGACTAAAGTTTGGCCTAAACTCTTCTAGAACATGAAACTGTGATAGTCATATTGATATTGATAGTCAGCTTGAGAAAACAACCATGTAAATCAAACATGTTGGAATCAGACTCTTTCAATCTTAAAGTTTAAAGGTCCCATGGCATGAAAATGTCACTTTATGAGGTTTTTTAACATTAATATGAGTCCCCCCAGCCTGCCTATGGTCCCCCAGTGGTTAGAAATGGTGATAGGTGTAAACCGAGCCCTGGGTATCCTGCTCTGCCTTTGAGAAAATGAAAGCTCAGATGGACCAATCAGGAATCTTCTCCTTATGAGGTCATAAGGAGCAAGGTTACCCCCTCTTTCTCTGCTTTGCTTGCCCAAAGAATTTGGCCCACCCTTGAGAGAGAGAGACATCATGGATTTCAAACGAGCAAAGTGGCAGTTGGTCATGGCCACACCCCCACTCTCCACCTTGCCCCCCCCCCCTCTCCTCCTCAATAGCTAGAGACTAGGGGTGGTACGGTTCATGAAAAAACACCCGAACCGCTCGGTTCGCTAGTCTCGGTTCGGAGCATGTGTACCGCACGGTTCGTCAGTCCACTGTTAAGCTGCACTAACCTCTTACTGCCGTAGTGCCCACTTTATACACCTATGTTAAAACACTTACTGGAAATGACGAGCGGGATGGGCGTGACAAACGCAACCCATGGCAGCTGATTGGACGATCGCGTCACATGGGTCTGGCTGGTCCCTAATTTCAAAACAGACTGTCATGGCGGCTCGTTCAGAGTACGATCTCATATTGTACTAAAATAGTTCACCGAAACGTGTTTCTGAAAACATTTTAAGCGAGAAAAAGGCCATGCAGTTGCTGAATCTGTCTTCATTTCAGATCGACAAAGGTCAGTTTAAAAGATTTTCATCAGATTTTGAGAGACACCGAGCCGACCGCTCCTCAAGTGGAGTGGGGCGCCGCTGCTGCAGGTCACGTCACCTGCAGAAATGTCAAGTGGGAGAGAGGCTGACCGGAGCTGGAGGATGCGCCAGCGTCGTTTATAGTCTGGTGTGTGGGAACATTTTGGATTTCACGTTACCTATATGGAAATAAAACAATATAGAACTGCCACTGTGTGCACGTTTTGTGCAACATGCATTCAATATGCTAATTTTAGCTATATATCATATGCTGAAGTATATTCTGGAGTGTTAAAGAAAAAATAAGAAACCGTACTGAACCGAAAACCGTGACCCTAAAACCGTGATATGAACCGAACCGTGGGTTTTGTGAACCATACCACCCCTACTACAGACACAGAAATGGCACATCCTAAGGCTGGATTTCGGGAAAGAGACTTCAGATACAGTATTAGGGGACCACTAAGGTCTATATAAAAGAGACTTCAGATACAGTATTAGGGGACCACTAAGGTCTATATAAAAGAGACTTCAGATACAGTATTAGGGGACCACTAAGGACTATATCAAAGCATCCAAAGAGCACCATGTCATGGGACCTTTAAATCTTATCAGGTGGGTGGGGTCCATCTATGAGGCCCCTGGGAATATTCATTTCAAACCAAAAATGGGAAATACTTTTTTGTACTAAGGATCAATACAAAAAATGAAAAGATTAAATCTCATGGCCCTGAATATTTCAAATCTTTTTAAATTCACTGCAGAAGTTTCTATCCCATGATCCCTTTAAACGTTAAGGAGGTCAAAGTTCATAGCACTAAAACAACAGAAGATAATATTTTCGTGACCCTCTGTAATATTAGATGACACGAGGGAAAGATTGAGTTTCTTGAGTTTCAGTCGCTGTCACTGTCGGTCTCAGAGTTCACATACCAGTTGTCCTTTCCCGTGTTCTCTACAAAACACAGACCTGACGACCAAACCATGAAGAGAACAGACATCAGTTTAAGACAGCAGGTATCAAACACTACACTTTATTTTACAATATCCACAACAGGCTTAAGGTCGTTTTACAGTCGCCGCAGCCAACCTACCAATGGGACGCCAAAATGACGTAGATCTCACTGGCGCGCCAGGATTTATTTTTTTTCAGTGGCGTGCGACAAAGCGGAAACAGGAAGCATGGACGAGTTCAAAAACAACTGGATGCCAGGACTCTCAGAGTGACTGCAAGTCTCTCCTGTAAACTTACTGGGTTAAGATGAGTTCTTTTATGGTGAATGAAAGGCTCGATCCGACGAAGTAGCTCATCCAATCAAATCGAAGCATTGACGTCAATGCTGCTGCCAGTTCGGCCGTCGTTTACCTTTTTCCTTCTTCTTCTAGTCCGTAGAAAGAGCAAAGTCGGTAGCCTTTCCTCAGTTACGACACCTCTGTTCAGGAGAAGACTGCAACTACCACCACCTGCCCACCGATTATAAATAGTTACAGCGCTCCGCAACACTGGCGCGAGACAGGTCGGCTGCGGCGAGTGTAACGGACGTTTAAGTCATGTGTACGGGGCGGTTCTTACCATTTGGGGTTTTGTCTTCATCCTCTACAAAGTGATCCATGTCGTAACTTACAAAAATATTCTGTGGAAATAAAAACTCGTTAAGTTCATCATTACGTTTTAGGTTTTTGTTACAACTTTGGTGCACCTCAAAATCAATTCTATAAATAAAAAAAATAAAAAAGGCATCCAACACATATAGCAACAACAACAACGACAACGGCCAAAAAGGCCATCTATTAAATTATCACTTAGTACTTAAAATACTCTATTTTTCAAACAGGCTACGTGAGGATTAAAGGTCCCATGGCATGAACATTTCACTTTATGAGGCTCTAGTGGCTGTAATTCTGCACCAAGGCTGAATTTTGGGAAAGAGACTTCAGATACAGTATTAGGGGACCACTAAGGCCTATATAAAAGAGACTTCAGATACAGTATTAGGGGACCACTAAGGTCTATATAAAAGATACTTCAGATACAGTATTAGGGGACCACTAAGGTCTATATAAGAGACTTCAGATACAGTATTAGGGGACCACTAAGGCCTATATAAAAGAGACTTCAGATACAGTATTAGGGGACCACTAAGGTCTATATAAAAGAGACTTCAGATACAGTATTAGGGGACCACTAAGGTCTATATAAAAGACTTCAGATGCAGTATTAGGGGACCACTAAGATCTATATAAAAGAGACTTCAGATACAGTATTAGGGGACCACTAAGGTCTATATAAAAGAGACTTCAGATACAGTATTAGGGGACCACTAAGGTCTATATAAAAGAGACTTCAGATACAGTATTAGGGGACCACTAAGGTCTATATAAAAGAGACTTCAGATACAGTATTAGGGGACCACTAAGGTCTATAAAAGAGACTTCAGATACAGTATTAGGGGACCACTAAGGTCTATATAAAAGAGAGTTCAGATACAGTATTAGGGGACCACTAAGGTCTATATAAAAGCATCCAAAGAGCACCATGTCATGGGACCTTTAAAATGAATTTCTGTACCTTGCTCCTGAGGAGTCTTTCCCAGTTTCCCGGCTGTTGTTTAACCAGTTTGAGAATGGGCTCATTGGACTTCACTTCCCAGCTGCAGCGGTCCGCAGCGATGTTGCCGTGAAGCTGCAGGTCGGCTCTGTAGGTCCGACCGTTCGCTCTGCCACTGAACACAATCAACAGAGAGAGAGACAGCGTCAACCTGATCACACAATGACCAAACGCCACCGTTTCTTTCTTTTCTATGCTGCACACAGAAGTATCTAATTTACTGTCGGAAACATCCATTTCCTTCAATGAAAACACAGGAGGCTGAAAGTTCGACACTCGGCCCGCACCGTACCCTCAGGCACACCTCAGTCTGTCCTCGCCTCTCCTCAGGATGACCTCCCTCAAGTCCTCAGTCAGTCAGGAAGCAGAGTCCGTCAGAGAGCGAAAGGTCTGAGGCCACCATACACACACTAGTGTGCCGAACTCATTTTCCAAACCTCCACTTCAGGGTGGGTGCACTTAAGTTAATAAAGTCGGACTACAACTAACTTATTTCACTTACTTATTTCAGATAAAAACCGTGAAAAATGCCGATCAGTGCTTCCCAGGACCCGAGGGGACATCTTCAAATATTTGATTTTGTCCAATCAATGAAATCCAGAGATGGCTGATAATGATATAAAAGTGCCTCTGGTTTTGGGGTAGGTTAGATTTCCTTTTTACCTCTGTATATGGTTTACAGGCAAAAATATATACTACTAAATCTACTACTTTAAATGTGCGTTTGTGCAAACAGAATTGCTGAATTGAGACAAAGGGACAACCAAAGTGTTAGCTAACAGTCGGTTTGTAGAATTAAATAACACCAATCTGTGTCGCAAATAAGCTTGTAAGCTAGGGCTGGGCGATACACCCAAAATCTTCCACTAATATAGGTAATTCCATATCTCAATATACAGTTTAATCACAATATAGCATGTTTTCTGGTAATTCAATAAATAGTCTATAAAATAACCACAAGGTAAAGCCTATTTTGTATACTCCTGTGTGAATTAAATACTTGACAATTAAAAAGTCCTATAATATGTCATCTTTTGATTAAGAACTTTTGTGCAAAATGAACATAACGTGCAATAATCGTAATAATCACGACTTAAAGCGCTGTCAAAATGACATTTCTCTCACGCACATCATGATATAAACGAAATATACAAGACACATTGAAGAACTTCCTCCCAATATGTCACGATATCGGTTCACGTACGTGAAATGATGGGTTATGTAATCCAGTTAATGTTAATCACATTGAACTGTGCGGTTATGTAAAGTTTAATTATGAACACCAAACTTTTCCAATGACATTCCCTCAGGTATTTCAGATAACATTAACTGACAAGTTTGAGTTAATGTTATGGTCAATTGTTTTTAAATAAAAAATGTTGTGGCATTTTAGGCCTTTATTTAAATGGGACAGCTTAGACATGAAAGGGGAGAAAGAGGGGGAGGAATGACATTCAGCAAAGGGCCGCAGGTCGGAACAGAGCCCGCGGCTGCTGCGGCTAGGACTGAGCCTCTGTACATGGGGCGCACGCTCTACCAGGTGATCTATCCAGGCGCCACGTTATTGTACATTTTTAAAACGCAATTGTGTATCACAAAATCTCTTCGATTTTGTTCACGATTTTGATTCCATTGGAAGACGAATGACCAAATTGTCATTAAATTCTCGCCCGTATTGTAAACAAAGAGTAAAGCAGGTGTCTCTTGACCGAGATGGCATGATGACAACCAACTGTTGTATAATAATCATGTGAGACTAAATATTGATTTTAAAACACTTTATTACAGACTAAAGTAATTGAGAAGCTTGTGCCAAAATAAAATAAATAAATAAAAAAACAGTGCAAAACTAATCGGTTAGAATCTGCGGAGTCACTGCGGCAGAACAGCAGTTAAACTAATCTCTAACTTCATAGGTTACATTTCGTGCCACATGTCACATTAATATGATTAGCTGAGGAATAGCTCGATTATAAAAAAAAAAACAGATTACAGGATAACTTCAGGGGCCAATGTCCCAACAAAGAAAAGTAACGGACTTTGAGGATGAGGTTTCCTACAAACATTCATACCTAATTAATAAACTGTAAACCTGAACCATGTTTGATGTGTTACCAGCCAGTCAGAAACAAGTATTTTCATTGGGCATAGAGACAGAGCGCATTTAAGTCCCGCCCCCACCGGAGGGGAGAACAACTCTCCATTGACTTGTATCGCGTTAAGGTTTTCTTCTCATCAATTCAAACAGAAAAATGTCTAAAAGCTGCTGTGTGGCGAGTTTTAGGCTAACTGTATTCCTGTAAGTTAAAGAGGCCTTATTATACTTTATTTTTCTCATCTTTTACTTGTTTGTGTAATAGATGTATAAAGTACAAAAAAAACACATTTCACTCCAAATGGAGCTTTCTCTCCCACAGACGGCACTTTCTCTAAACTGCCTAAAAACGCCTCACTAAATTTCTTAATTAGTGATGTCACTGATTTAGGATGCCCAGTTTTTTGGGCAGTGGAGAAACAACTAGTTTTTTGAACATCAAAGGATTTAAAAGGTGCTCTAAGCGATGTCGCGCGTATTTTAGATATAACTTTTTTTGTCACATACAGAAAACATCTCCTCACTATCTGCTAGCTGCCTGTCCCCTGAACACACTGTAAAAAACATCTCCTCACTATCTGCTAGCTGCCTGTCCCCTGAACACACTGTGTAAAAATAAATATATATAAATAAAACTAGAGATGTTCCGATACCGATACCAGTATCGGTATCGGCGCCGATACTGCCTAAAACGCTGGTATCGGTATCGGGAAGTACTGGAGTTTATGCACCGATCCGATACCACGTAATAAAGCCCTAAAGAAAATCTACATTAAAGTAGTTTATTTATGTTCTTTTCCGTTATAACTGACTGTCAAACTGGAGAATAAAAGAAAGTTCTACGGCATTCATTGTTTGTGTTTGTTCATGTTTCACAAAGAGTTTAACCTGATAGAAATAATATCACATCCATACAGGGATACAGCTGTTAAAACATAATAAAATATATGACACACTGGTATCGGATCGGTATCGGCCGATACACAAGTTCAGGTATCGGAATCGGTATCGGGAAGCAAAAAAGTGGTATCGGGCCATCTCTAAATAAAACGCGGTCTCTGTAGACATTGCTTAGAGCACCTTTAAACCTATTCTAGTAGACCCCAAGAGTACAAATATGATGCTGAAAAATAATGCAATTTAGTAGAATGTGGAATACTAAGAAAGCTATAGTATTATGTTTAAAGTGCCTTAGCTTGCTAACACATAGCTAACATTTAGAGCTGGGCAATATATCGATATTATATCGATATTGTATGTATTGTATTGTATGATATATCGTAATATGACATGTGTTGTCTTTTCCTGGTTTTAAAGGCTGCAAGTTATGATATTTTCTGAACTTACCAGACTGTTGTAGCTGTTCTATTATTTGCCTTTACCCACTTAGACATTATATCCACATTACTGATGATTATTTATCAAAAATCTCATTTGTGTAAATATTTTATACCAATAGTCAACACTACAATATCGTTGCTGTATCGATAGAGGTATTTGGCCAAAAATATCGTGATATCTGATTTTGTCCATATCGGCCAGCCCTACTAACATTAGCTTACTAACAGCTTACTTCTCTCTGGTAGACAAGGGGCGCTAAACTAATCCTTTGACGTGCTAGAATCTGATGTTTTTAGCTAGCCACAGGCACTTTTTAGCATTTCAGCCCTTAGTTGCATATTGTGGAGGCGATTGTTTTCCCCTCCGGTGGGTGTGGCTTTCAGAGTATGACTCAATGCGCTCCGTCTCTATGGTTTAAACACTATAAAACACTCTAAACTATGTGTTTAAGTCACACAAACGCTGGCCATGCTAAACATGTAGCCACTCCCACCGGTGTAGAGTGCTCTGGATAAAAATCTCCACTGAATGTTGAATGTGCTGTAAAGTAGGTGAGCAAACATTGGTGGTCTGCTCCTGACAGACCTGTAAACGACTCTGTCGGGGTAGAAATCACAGCGCTGGCTCTCGGGGTTTATCAGCTTCACCGTCACAATCGCAGAGTCGGACGTCTGGTACCAACGGGCCTGAGGGTGGAAACTAAAAACACAACCAGAGGAGAAAGAAAGACATTTACAGTCTTGTTTTTAAATGAATCTCCCGCTCAATTTGCTTGTGCCATTCAACCAGCCACATTCAGCTTTATGATGAATCAGGCACAAGTCCAAAGGAGCTGATGGATTAATGTTTAACTGTAATTGTACGTTGTGCGACTCGTGACGAATGAAATTGATTGATTGAAATGAAAGACAATAAAAAAACTGTAGTTCCACTTATATAGTCTGGAACATCTACTGCTGATTTTCAAAGATGAGATGAACTTCACTTCTGTGGAATTAACTATTTGTAGGTACTAGGACTGAGAGGATAGGTTTTTGTCCCGATTCGATTCTTACACGTTACATGGGCGCCGATTGGATTTGTATTGCGATTTTCATTTATTGCGATGCTACAAGTGTTGCGATTCGATAGTATTGAGTATTGTGATTTTATTTTCCTTCTTTAACAAACACATGTTGAATAATACACTTCTAGGGACAATATATCACGAGACATTTCTACAAACTAAGAAGAATGCACGTCAGTCAGTCTTAAGTAATTAATTTGTAAAGAACAACTTGGATTTTAAAATTTTTCACTTTCTTCGTTTTGCTGGAAACAAATATGATGTACAGTAGTAGAAGTTGTAGTAGGAAGTAGTTTTCTTTTAATATCCATAGAGGCCATCTTGTACCTTTTTGTGGAGTCATCACAGTCCCTCTCTTTAGTGCCGATGACCTGCTGAACGTTGCTTTCATCGTCACCTCCGTTAACACCTGAACAGACACGGATACAGATTAACCACAATGTTTGTCTCACGTTCAGGAAACAAAATTCTTCTTCAAATTTTTCTAAATGTGGAGGCAGCTGCATAAGTCTTGTCTGACTCTTACAATGGGTGTCATTTAATAAATGTAATAAATACTATGTTATCAGCATCTTGAGTTTTCTGTTTTTATCGTGTATTAAGAAGAGTTTAAAGCAGTTTTAGAAATGAACATTAAAGCATTTTACAGTTTCAAGTCCCTTGACAATAAAATATGGGTGATGTATGAGTTATTATGCAGCTAATAAATTTAATAATCTACATAATCAACGTGCAATGTGATGCTGCTGAGTGTCTATCTACAATTCTTACTTAGGTCTGTACTCCATTAGGAAAGACTTTTTTTTTTTTTACCGTTTTCCTTGGGTTTGAGACAAGCAGCCTGGCTGGTCACGGGGCAAAGTTCTCCATCTCCGATCCTGTGTATCAAAAATCATAAAGCTTCTATTAAAAAAATTGAAGCTAAAAATATTACTTCCTCTGAGGGACTTTCAGTTAAACATCCTGATATTTTAATGTGTTTATGTGAGTGTGTGATGATTGTTTGCTCTGATGAGGTCATTGTAGTTTGTTCTTAAGTCTCAATGAGACTTTCTAAATAAATAAAGCTGTGGTAGTAAGAGTTGGTTGAGAAAACTGCATTAGGAAGACAGATGCAGGTTAAATGTCTAACTTAATTTTCTTCTAATCTTAAATATTTGAAGCTTGAATGAAGAACAAATCGTTTTTTGTTTTTTTTAAGTATGAAGACACCAACCTCATGATCTGCTCAGCTGACTTCAGATCAGCAGTGTGGGTGTTTCTCTGTCCGATAGCTGCCTGCCTGGCCGACAGGGTCTTCTGAACGCATACTGGACCCAGGTGGAGTTTAGGTGCCCTTGGTACCGGTGGTTCTGGGACCAGGGACTGGGTCATTGGAGATACTGGATTGAGTGGCTCACATGGCTCGAGGTGAGGAATGTCAGCGAGGTGAGGAAGTTGGGCGAGCCGATTGGCCTCAGCGGCTCTGAAGGCTTCAGCCAGAACTTCCTCCTCAGCTTTGATCCTGACTTCCAGAGACGCCGGACCATTCCCCGACCTAAAAAACAAACAAACGCTGCTTCGTTAACCCTTTGAACTCTGCAACAGAAATGGTCCACCAGCACCTACATTGGTATTTTTGCTTATTGTGATGTCATCAGTGTTGGGGAGTAACGGAATACATGTAACGGCGTTACTTATTCAGAATACAAATTATGAGTAACTGTACTCCGTTACAGTTACAATTTAAATCGTTGGTATTTAGAATACAGTTACATTGTTGAAATCAATGGATTACATGACGATACTTATCTGTTTCACGAGTTTATTCACTCTGACTAAATTAAGGCAACTCTATGCATTTTCCAGAAGCCCCGATATGAAATCGAAAAAAATAGCTATTTGCGTGATCAGTCACAATGGAGTCGGAACCGGCACGACAGAGCCAGGGCAGGAATAAGTTTCTATCTTGGAAATTCAAACAGCATTTCACATTAAAGAACGAACAGGGAGAATGAAATATAAATGTGCAGTGCAACCTGTGCTTGCCAGCAACCAACCTCCTTCAGCGTCCAAATTACTCCACCTCCAACCTGAAGAAGCATCTTAAAGTAAGCTATTTTATTAATTTGCCAAGAGTAGTCGTCTGCTGTAGTTTTACTGGTCACCTTGCTATTTTAACATTGACGTGCGACTTTACATTCTCCTACGTGCTGATTTACTAGCTCCAGAGCCGTTTAAAGACTGACTATAGCCCCGTTTGACATGCTAGCTAACGTTAGCTAAAATTAGCTCGTGGTAGCAAGACTGCGGTTAGATTTTTGTAGTATGCAGTGTTCGGGACTACCAATACAATAATCTGTCTGCTTGTTCAGACACATTCAGCTAGTTGGAATAAAAAGAACACACCATTATAGGCCTGTTTAGTAAGCTGGATGTGATAGCTGCATTCCTACACTTATAAAACGCAATTCAATGTGGAAGTAATCCTGAAGTAATCCAAGTATTCAGAATACGTTACTCAGATTGAGTAATGTAACGGAATACGTTACAAATTACATTTGTGGGCATGTATTCTGTATTCTGTAACGAAATACGTTTTGAAAGTATCCTTCCCAACACTGGATGTCATTTCTTAGAGTATCTTCAAATGCATAATATCCCTAAAATCACTGCAACCTAAACTAAAAGATTATGTAAGTCAATAAACCATAATAATAATTATATATATATTTTTTTAAATACAAAAATCTGACGTTTCTGAACTCTTACTGAATAAGCACAAAAACTATTCATCCAAAAGATTTCTTAAATTTAGAAACAAACTATTTCTAAACACTAAAAGTTAATTGAGAACTGTAAATGTTTCAGTTTTTGAGATATGCTAAGTTTCTTGAGCAGGGTGTAATCGTTTTGATAGTTTCATCTGCAAAAAATAGCAATGTCACCCGGTTTTGCACCGGACAGAACGTAACGCGATAGCGTCCTCACAGATGTACCACGTCATGACATGAAAAAACAGAAGCCGTAGCAAAAACGCAGAATAGAGAATGGATGCTCTAGCTGTTACGGTTTTTATTTCAGATCATTTTAAACAGGATCATGTAAACAACGACTTCCCTCACGGCCGCCGGCAGGAGCTCCGTTCTCTAGGACTTGAGAGAAGGTGGCCGATATGCTCTGACGCAGAGGTGTATAGTCCAGGTGCCAGAAAGTAAAAATCCTGCCATGTTTTTAGATCTGCCTCTACATCTAGAACAGGTGTTTTCACCAACGAGCTCATCTACCTGGTAGAGGAGCTGGTTTAGTGATGGTTGGGACAGCTGCTGGACAGGATTTCTACTTTCTGGCACCTGGACTATACACCTCTGCTTTGACGTGTACCTGCCATTTAGGCCACTACTGGGACAGTTGAGTGTTTCCTTACCCGGTAACGTGACCCGCCTCTTTGCTCTCCTGGCAGAGAGCCTTCAGCAGGTCCAGATGCTCCGGGTTGCTGACTCCCATCCCCGTGTTCAGGATCTCCGACTGCACGTTGTATTCATTGATCACAGTTTTCATACCCGGCACCTTGGTCACACGGACCTCGATAGAGGAAAAAAAACGACAGAATATATACAGACTGAAATAAGATGACAAAATCATTTTGATCTACTTTGGACTTTTGGAGAAACCCTAAACTGTAAAAAGTGGACAGTTCACAGCACCTAAGAAACCTTTTTTTTTTTTTATCATTTCTTTTTTTTTTTTTTTCCCCAGATACTTTATCTGTCCATCAGTAACCCACTGATTAAAAGGTAAAAACCTACCATGGGATCAACAAAAACAGTGTTTCCCAGGCTGAAAACTGCTCTGGCTCGGTGCTGAAGGCCTCGGATCTTCTGGCAGAGCGCCCTGGTAACCTGTGAGCCCAAAAACATTAAAAGTCTATTCACATATTGTAACCACCAAAAGACTGCTTGCTTCACACAAGATTGATCTCTCCGCTTAAAAGCATGAAGTCCAGAACAGGGGAAGCCATGAATCTGAGCATTAATACCTGCAGATTTGACACAGGATGTCTCTAAAGTTCAAACAGTTTAAACTCAAGACACCTGATGTCCTCACTCTGGTAAATGAATAGAGCACGGGGATATTGGGGACGTGTTTGTATATTTTAGCAAAGTGAGACGCTGGGAATAAAAACCTTGGGATGCCAGTCGGTCTCGGCATCAACTGGTTTGACCCGGCAGACGATGATCTCCACGGCCTGGCCGGGCAGAGAGTGGAACTGCTCTGGGAGCTGGAGGATCTGATGGGATTTGACCTCCTCCTCCTTTCCCACATCAATAAACCGAGCAAAGACGCTGAAAAACAGCCGTCCACCTCTGTCTGGGACGGACAGGATCTTCACCCTGCCGCATGGAGCACAACAGTTGTGAAAGTGAAATGAGCTTCAGTTTATAATCCAGTTAAAAAAAATAAAAAATAAAACTTATATTAAGAGAAATTAATTAAAAAGGAACACGCCGACTTATTGGGACTTTGTCTTATTCACCGTATCCCCCAGAGTTAGATAAGTCCATACATACCCTTCTCATCTCCGTGCGTGTTGTAACTCTGTCTGATGCCCCCACCGCTAGCCTAGCTTAGCACAGATCCTGGAGGTAACCGGCTCCATCTAGCCTAGCTTAGCACAGATCCTGGAGGTCACCAGCTCCATCTAGCCTAGCTTAGCACAGATCCTGGAGGTATTTGGCTCCATCTAGCTTACTGCTCCCAATAAGTGTCAAAATAACGCCAACATTTTCATATTAACATGTTGTGATTTGTAGAGTCACAGCGTGTACAAATAACAAGGTCACATGAGACACAGCCATCTTCTAACCGTATACATACTGGGAACTATATTCTCAGAAGGCGAAGCACTGCTACTCTCTGCTACTCTGGCGGAGTGATTTGCTCGCAGCACCTGAGAAGCCCCGTGGTGAGGAGCAGAGAGTAACCATTGACATATATAAAATGGAACAAACAGAGCCCGTTGCTCTGAACAGAGACCAGCGAAGGATATTAGAAGCACTTTTCCGGTGATCTCTTGCTTTACTGCGCAGCCTCCAACTGAGAGAGACAACGTAAATGTGACGTGAGCAACCTGTCTGAAAGTTGTAAGTCTTCTGGTAGCTGTGCCGAGAGAAATCTCAATCATTCCCAATCTTACAGAGACGGAGAGCGTAGGTATATGTAAGGAGATAACATAGGCACAGGCTAATTATTGCTAACTAAAATGCTAGTTAACATCAGTAATTAAACCTAAACAGCTAACCTAAGTCCAAACCGCCTGCGAGCTTCTCCTGTACTATACGGTAATTCCTCTACTGTGTGACAGTAAGTCTCGTGGTTATGACACAATCGTTAGCCTATTGTTATAAAAGCGTCTGCTACGGAGCCATAACGTGAGGTACAAGGTAATGGAGCCTTTTATACATTGTTGTGTTTCTTTAGAAATAAACAACGGACAAATAGAGTCTTTAAACGCTTCAGATGTAAAGTTATTCGCTGTCCAAGTGACGTCAAAATGAATGGGAGTCAATGGGATGCTAACGGCGGGTGATCGCTTGTTAGCATCAAAATGGCACCATAGGAGCTACGCATTCCAGACGCTCGCTTACCCCCCTTGAGAGTAACAACGGTGCTTTTCAGGTGTTGCGCTAATCACTCCGCCCAAGTAGCAGTGCTTCGCCTTCTGAGAATATAGTTCCCACTTTTTTTTGGTCACTTATTGGGAGCAGTAGGCTAGATGGAGCCGTTTACCTCCAGGATCTGTGCTAAGCTAGGCTAGATGGAGCCGGTTACCTCCAGGATCTGTGCTAAGCTAGGCTAGTGGTGGAGCCGTCAGACAGAGTTACAACACGCACGGAGATGAGAAGGGTACGTATGGACTTATCTAACTCTGGGGGATACGGGGAATAAGACAAAGTCCCAATAAGTTGGCGTGTTCCTTTAACCTGGGTAGCCTCCTAACAAACCAGCAGCCTCATTTAGCAAAGACACTAACAAACAGAGATACTTTCCCACCCTGCTTCACTAACAAAGAATATCATGATCAAACAAACAGCATTCAGGCTTCAAGTGTTGTGTGGGTGTTTCAAGCTGTGCAACTAAAATGCTTTCAATGTATTGGCTTTTGTGTTCCAGTTTCCAGATGTGGAATGTAAGTACATTTACTCAAGTACTTGCGTACAAATGTTGAGATACTTGTTCTTTACTTGACTCTTTTCTTTTCATGCCACTTTTTACTTCTACTCCGCTACATTTCAGAAAGGAATATTGTACTTTTTACTCCACTATATTCATCGGACCGCTTTAGTTACTACTTTACAAGTTAAAATTTTGTACACAAAACACATGTAGTTTATAAATTCACAATGTTTTATTATAATTACACTACCCAACAATTCAACAGCCAGAAATGATTAGACTATTAGACACACAACTGTTTGGATCCTTTCCAGTTTCTAAAATGTGAGGATTTTTCTGCACCGAGTACTTTTACTTTAATACTTTAAGTAAATTTGTCTGATGATACTTAAAGACTTTTACTTAAGTTACATTTTCAATGCAGGACTTATACTTGTAACAGACTATTTTTTACAGCGTGGTATTAGTACTTTTACTTATTTTACTTTTTAAGTAAAAAAGGATCTGAATACTTCTTCCACTGCTGTTTTCAAGCCTGCAAATCCCCCCCAAACGTTATGTTCAGATTTAACGTCAGACCTGTGGAAAACCTCCTCCTCCTGCACAGCGTATAAGCCTCCCTCCAGCACCTCGTGAGCTCCAGGTTTCTTTTCAGCATAGTAAGAAGTCATCTCAGACGCCATGCTCTGGAAACCTCCGTCCTCCTTCTGGACAATACGACCGTAGAACACTGATGCCGTCTTGATGTAAATAGGCACAACCTGGGAGCATCCAACAACAACAGATGTGAACATATACTACAAGTGCAATCATAGATTTTGAACGAGCAACAAACAATATCATTGCCTAATTTTTTTAAATTAGGCAAGAGAAAAAAACTTTTTATCAACAATTTTTGTGATTAATTAAAAAAAAAAAAAAAAAAAAAAAAAAAGGCCAGGAACTTTTGTAAGGAATAATACAAAGTGAGCAATGTGAATTCCTCACTTCTATGACTCCTGAAGCAGGAAGCTCAGACTGATCCAGCTGGGAAATGTATGTGTGACGGTCGGGGCACACACTGCTGTCTCTGCAGAGAACACACACACACACACACACACACACACACACACACACACACACACACACACACACACACACACACACACACACACACACACACACACACACACACACACACACACACACACACACACACACACACACACACACACACACACACACACACACACACACACACACACACACACAAGAAAGCTATTTTCCCCAAACTGAGACAGTGGATTTGAACCATAATACATGGATGCAAACATTTTGCAAACTTTATTCCAAAAGTCTACAGCAGCTTGTAGAACAGAGACAATCGTACTCTCTGGGTAAGGGAGTGTTAACAGCTGTAATGAACAGCTGTAGTTTGTTAGTTTCAGGGTGAAAACATGAAGGCTGTGTAGTGTCCAAAGTTGGGCTGAAATATTGACTTACTTTTATTTCTAAAATGTCAGAAAATACAAAATGCAATCACAAATTTGTGATGATTCCGAGCCCCAAATTTCATTAACACACAAAACATCTGAGAAGCTGCAACCACCTCATGTTTGGCGTTCTGATTGAAGACTAAATGGATTTATCCATTGTCAGTTTTTGTTAATGTTTCTGCCCGTTAAAAGGAAGTTCTTCCTTGCTGCTGTCGCACAACAAATGCTTGTTCCTGGGGGGGAATTGTTGGGACTCTGTAAATTATAGAGCGTGGTCTAGACCTACTCTATCTGTAGAGTGTCCTGAGATAACCCCTGTTATGATTTCACACAAAATGTAATTGAATGAATTGACTTTGTCATTAATGAATGAATTGACTCAACTGGGTCTTTCCGTATATTGGATTTTCTTTTCTCCTTTCCAGATTATAGACACACCACATCAAATATCAACATAAATGTCAAAATATAAACCACAGAGCAGTTTTGTCTTTATTTGAAGAAGTGGAATTACTGACCTGCAGACTCCAAAGCCCTTGAGGTAGCTGCAGAAAGGCTTGTTGGTCTTCTGGTTCTCTCGGGCCGCATGGACGCCCTGTGCGAAGGACAGCAGCTCAGGTGGCAACGGAGCGTTGGTTCGCCCCAGGTAACGCAGAATCCCGACTACATGACTGGCGTTCCTCTCAGAGATCAGCAGCACCGACCTGGAGGGACGAGGGCTCCGCGCTTGATCCTGAGGGGAACCCTTGTAGGAGAAATTTGGGAAATGCAAACTCAAATTTCCTCAAGGGTACTTTGTAAACGTGGATACTGAAATTGGTTATGTTGATGCATTTGCATAGGCATGGATGATTATATCTACTAAATGTATCCCATCTGTTCTTACTCGTTCAGAAAGGTTTCTGAAGTTCTCCGCCAGGCAGAAGAGCCGCTCGCCGAATACTTTGGGGGAAGTAGGGAAGCCATAATGGACCACACAAGTCGCATCTCTGATTCCCAGACACTTCAGACACTCGTTGTTGGTCACTATTGGTCAAAGGTCAAACACAACAACAACAACAAAAAAACAGTAGCACTGTTAATGTTCAGGGAGAATGACTCTATATGGCTTTACTGTTGACAATGTTCTCTATGCTAGCAGTTTCCTTATATACAGTATATATATATATATATATATATATATATATATATCCAGTTTACCCAGAATAACATGAGTGCTGGGCCCAATGTCCCTCTTCCACTGCTGAATGACAAAGTCAAACTCGTGGGTCAAACCCTCGTGGGTCTTGAGGCAGAATGCTGATTTGTTGCTCAAGGCCTGAAGTTTAGAAATGTCACAGGTTAGTTCAAAGAAAACTGCCCTTTAGTTTAACTTTCCACCATCAGTGCACTCCATCTGTAGATCATGCATGTCGATGGAGAGTGGTAATGATAGAGGATTTTTATACTTGCTAATAAGAGGCTGTCCCTCCTGTCATTGAAAACAAACAAAAACTTATCCCGTCTTGTTGCTGGCATTTTAATGCATTTATTAATTTATAAAGCACTTTTTACAATCCTCAAGGACACTACAGTTTAAAAAAAATAAAATTCATACACTAAAATCCACAAATTAATCAAACATTACAAGCAGCGCTCAAGGCTGCTGTGGCAAATTTGTATCTCTGCCTTCACATTACAACAAGTAAAATGTGTTTCCTAATTTGTCAGGGTGCCAATTTGCAGCTGAGACAAACTCTCACAACTTTGTATTATTCTTAACACAGTGTACTTCACAGTAGGATGGGACTGTATGTAGGTTTACTCATATGTTGGGCTCATAAGGTCCTAAATTAAAGGTTTAACCACAGGAATGTGCAGTATAACTGAAGCAGTTGTTTCACCTTGAACACGTCCTCAACATCCTGAGCAGAGTTGGCTATGATCACAGTCTTCTGGCCGACATCGGGGTTGAAATCAAGTGCCCCCAACAGCACTGAGACCTTGCTGCTCTCTAGAGTCATGAGGATGATCTGTAGGAAGACAAACATTTCCCTAAACTGAGAACCTCATCAGATGTCAGAACATACAGCTGAGCGTTAGTCTACACACTACAACATATGGCAGCAGCTTATCTGTACATTTTATATGTACGTAGTCCCACAGAGAGTGAAAGGTGCCGTGCCACACGCATTTCATTACTTTGTGGTAATGTCTGAAGTTCTACCATGGATTCTGTAACATTTCTTGTGGAAAAAAAATGCCTTGGTTACCTTGGTTCAAGCCATTCTAGCGTGGTATAGAAAGCCTGCAGGAAGACTCCGCTCGATTTGTGCCAGTACTCATTAATATTCAACAAGCTAAGCTGCTTATATCTGATTGGCTAACAGCTAGCCAATGAGAGCCTGGTTATTAGCATCCTTTACCCAGCGCAACTGGGCGAGCTCATGAATATTGAGGGGATTTCTCTGCTTATTTCTTTTCGGTGGCTAGAGCTGACAGAGGAGGAAGCAGTTTATTTTCACATTCACGACATAACACAAACATATATGGACCCAACATACTGTATTTCAAGAAATACAAATAAAAACAGTTTTGTGTGGCAGGGCACCTTTAAGAACAAGTAGACATAACACAATCTGCAGTTATTCAGATAGTTTGGAGTAATTCACAATTATGTTGACCTTTAAATTAACTCAACATTTCTTTTCAAACTTTCAAGGCTTGGATTGTGATTATTAAAAAATGCCATCAACATTATCAGATCAGTTTTTAATCAGTCTAAATAAAGTTATTTTACTGCACTGTTTGCATCTTTTTACACACCTTAAAATGTTGTTGAATAAAACATATTTAAGGATTTAGGATCAACATAAAGTTGTAATTATTGGTGATAATTGGAACTGACCTGGTGAACGTCACCATAGAGAGCAGCCTCCTCGGGGACAGTCATCACAATGCTGGGGCACGGCATGTGATTGGCCAACAAACCCTCCATGTGACTGCTCCATTTTTTTGCCACAGCGACGAGCTGCTGAGGACATGAAACCTTCTCCTCGCTGGTTATCACCTTCTGAAAATGCTGTAATATGGTCGCCATCTAACAGGAGAACATGCATGTGTAAAAAAATGTGTAGAAATGTTTTACTTTGGGTAAAGATGTTGATGCAACTATTCATGAAATAACTGAAAGTTTAGAGAATAATAGGGTTATAAAAAATCCTGGAAATAGTCTTAACAAGACATTAAATAAGGATAACATGTGGATTAGGTGCAGTTTTGAGCCATGTTCTGCCCCTCTTTTAAAATGTGGCCTATATCAGATTCCAGTGTGAACTGTTTGCAGTTTCAAACAGACCCGCATGCACAAAAGAACAATGACATCAGACGCAGCACGCTGTCGCACTAAAGTTAGGAAGGTTATGGAGGAAGTAAGCATTTAGCTCTTTTATTTCAAAATGTTTGTGTAATGTCAGCCGTAACATTAATGAGCAGGTGCTGAGGAGGAGAAGAATGAAGAGGATTTTGGCCTTTCGCAAGGTTATGGCTGCAAATTCACTCCAGAGGTCTGTGTGGATGCAGAGACGAGGCCAGGAGTGTTGGGACTGCGTTGTGAATAGCTTCACAGAGACGCAGTTTATTAAAAACTTTGTCCGTTTTTAAATTTTACTGGACTTGGGTCTGATTCAGGACCACATATGGAAGTGGTCTAAATCTGATATGAAAAAAATCTTCTGAAGAAGTCTGACCTGGTCACTTGACCCCAAAAAAATCTGATTTGGGCCACTTTTGCCTGCAGTCTGAACACAGCCTAAGAGTAAATAAATAAATAAATAAATCTGAATCAGAAACAGACCATCTTCCTAAACTAAACATTTACAGCCTGTTAGCAGCTACTGTAACTCTGAAACTGTCGAGTGTGAATGATGAGCAGACTGTCACCTGATCTGGAGCGAGTGAAAACAGCTGGTCGGCCTCGTCCAGCACGAGGTGGGACAGGCGCAGGAACAGGAAGCAGTGGCAGGACAGCAGACGAACAAAACTGAACGGAGTGGTCACCAACAGCAGGCCTGGTAAAGTTAAAAATAGAAAATCTTGGTAATTATATGACTACCTTAGTTTAGGATAATCTTACTTATAAGCAAACACATGCATTTGGGGATTTTCTATTATAACCTAGTCTATATCCACAACGTTCCACTTCCGGGATTGCTCCGGTGCCACCCGGATGTCCGTGATTGGTTTAAAGAAATGCCAATGAACCAGAGCACGTTTTCCTCCCATCCCGTAATGCTGTGACGACTAGCCAGACCCTCCTCCGCAGCCCTTTGGAGGAAGTTCTGGCAAAGCAAGACTTATTATAACCTAACATATGTGGAGTGAGATTTTGCTGTGCTCACAGTTTTTGGGGATCCTGACATCCTTAGCCTCGTCTTTGCCGACACCCAGCAGCAAGATGGCAGTGTGGAGAACTTTGGTGGCCTTAATCTCCTCTAGCAGGTCATACACTGCCTGGGCTTTCTCCCAGCCTGGACATAGCAGCACTGCTACAGGCTGAACATCAACACAGAACGTACAGATCCAAACAATTAGAGCACAATCCTTTGAAACCAATAAGTCTTACAATAACTAAATGACCAACAGAACACTCAATCAAATCTTGGAGACAGACAGACAGATAGATCCCAGTAGCTTAAAGACATCACACAACATACATCATAAGCAGGATGATAAAATAACAAATCCACATGAATAATATGGACAATAAAAAAAATAAAAAAGATACTAAATAAAAAATCCACATGAATGTACTAAGGGATGAGACGCTTGCAGTGACAGGGCAGGAACTGACCCTTTGATTCAGTAAGATTCCAATGAGGTATAAAAAATAAGCCACTTTGATCCAATTCATGCATTTCTGATGTACTCACCCCTGAGTTGGAGGTGAGGCAGGTGAAGATGGAGTTTAGAAGGATGTGGGTGAGCAGCGGGGCGATATAGCTGAGTGGCTGATCAGCGTTTTGGGCAACGATGACAGCGTTGCATCCTCGAGCCACAGCTGGCCAGCTGTAGCGCTCAGCTGGAGACAGAGTGGTGTAATGCTTCCTCCGCAACACCTGGAGACATACAGGTCAATATGTCAAACTCAGGTGGAGTTTAAACATGTAGCTTAAGAAGTTTCGATAGCATCTTTTCCTTCCAGATACCAATTGGCAGTGACAAAATCTGGCCGCAGACGGAGACATTTACTCACCTGGATAAGAACTCAAATCCTCTTTTGTGGTTGTAGACATGCTAGGGATGCATCATTTTGTTGTTTATATTGGCTGAGTGCTTGTAACCAATAATTTTTTTTATTACTTGTCCTTTTTTTTCGTTACACTGTAGAATTTGTGACACTTTTGCTTTCCCAAGTATGTAGTGTTGTACTTTTGTTAGATCGCAAAAAAATTAAAAAGAGTTGGTAGTTCCAACAAGAGTAGGTGTCTCATGGGGCCACATTATGCACCACACACACACACACACACACACACACACACACACACACACACACACACACACACACACACACTTTGCAGCTGGTAACAAAAGTCAGAGCACATTCTTGTTTACCCCGCGGAGAGCGTCCGTGATGGGGCCATCATCCAGGCTGCTGCAGGGCTCCACGGGGAGGGCAGAGTGCACCAGAATCCCACTCTTCCTGGGATCACTGGCAACAACCTGAGGCATACATATGAGACAGTAAATATTAGGACTGCACGATATGAGGAAAATATGCGATAATGTTGTTGAATATTGCGATAACAATATTACTTGCGATAACTTAAGAGATATTAAAGTTTACTCCGTTCTGCTTCTTATAGTATTCTTCTAAAATACAAAAAACTGCTTGTTGAATTGAAAACAAATAAAAAAGGAAATCATTTCTAATTCTTTTATTGAACAAATTGAACATTAAACTGAACATAAAAGGCACCACTAAAAAAAGAATGACAGTTACACTTTAAAGTGCAGTTTTTTCAGTTAACACAAAAAACCTCAAGTGTCTTACGCGATATGTCGCAGTCTTTCGTGATGTGTTTATTCTGCAAGTTGATATCGTGATGACAAAATTTTTATATATAGTGCAGCCCTAGTAAATATGGTGGTAACATAAAGACCTATGCTCTGATGGTACATCAAGCAGCAGATTCTGCAGCTCAGGTGAAGCAGAGCAACAACTGCACTTGAGTTAAAGAGGTTTTTTTCCTATCAATTTTGATTTAAATGACCAATAAAAACTAGAGTTTAAGTAAATTTTTAGAGTTTAACAAAATAATGCACTTTTATGGAGAAAACACAAAAACTTTCAGGAAAAAGAAGCTGGGTGGCATTTTGCACAGCAAATGCCATGTACCTAATTCATGTTTAAGCCAACATTTCCTGACTTAACTGACATGTATTTACAGGCAGCCAACATAACCGATTTGCTTGATGGTTTCAGTCGAGCGGTTTTTGGGAACTCTTGGGTTGTCGCCACAACGAACAACTTTCAGACCAAAACTCTTAGCAGCAGGTCCTGCAATACTAAACATTTTGTTTCTAAAGAATGAGACGAGAAAACCTACCGTGTCATCTTCAGCAGCATCTGGATCAAGGTTCAAAGGCTTCGGGTTCAACCACTCCAGAAATCTGCATCAGAAACAACAGTCAGAATTAAAAAACCTTGGATATAATTTATCTATAAATTTGAGGCATCTCTGTGAGTGTGCCTGTGTGTGTCTCTCCGCATGCGCAGAACAGCAACGCGGGCAGGGCCACATCGCCACACCCACATCGCTAGCTGGATGTGAAGGCTAACCGAAAAAAAGCGAATCTCTAGCTGAGGCGTGCCTATAGGTAGATAAAGTTGTAAAAAGAAATACTGGGACCCAAGCAATCAGCCCATTCTGAACAGGCACACGCTCCACACGCTCCACTGCACTAATTAGGACTGAAAAGACAAAAAAGTTAACCCTCCTGTTGTCCTCTGGGTCTAATTTGACCCATTTTCATAATGTTTCTATATCAGAAATTAGGGATGGTTCCCTACAACACTCTTCACAAGTAAAATAAATGATCAGTTCACTACTTTCATTTAATTTGGGTGTTTTATTCGATTTTATATCATTTGAAAATATAATTGAGAAAAGAACGTTGAAGAAAGTGTCCAAAAAAAAAATAAAAAATATCAACAAAAACATCGCAAAAAAGGGCCATAGAAAATGGAATGTGTCAAAAAGTGACAAAAACCGGGAAAAGCAAAAAAAATAATAATAATTAATGTTGAAAAAGACAACCAAAATGTGGACATTTTTAATTTTGTCCCAGAAAAGCAAAAAGTTGCATGGTTGATGTGAAGACAACACAAGGGTTAATGTATTTTTTCTTCTGACAAGCCACCAGAAGTTCATTGCCATCATCAGTTAGTGCCCTCTGTCAGAAACCAACACTACTGTTTGGTTGTATCTTTGTTGATGCAACATCGACCCATCACTCTTCATATTTGTTTGTGAATCCTTCCCCTCTGAGCTGCAGCTCACCGTGAACAGACCCAGTCCTCTTCACTCCTCCACGTCTTCTCTGCTGGTCCCGACTGCCCCGATCTACTGAAACAACGAGAGCTGATCAATTGGACACACAAAATTAACTTTCCACATGGTATGAGAATATGTCTGGTATGCAGACAGCCTCTTAATCTTATCTTTAAGATTTAATTTAACAGGATCACATTTACACCTGATAGTCACACTGTAATGTAGTCATGCTGTAACAGATATGGGTTTAATGTTGGGAAAGAAGGCTTTAACACAGCGAGTGCAGAACATTTTACTGTACCTTGTTTCTTCATCGGTCAGATGTTTAACCGGACTGCTCTCAGCTCCACTTTTTCAGCAAATGAAATAGAAATGAAGCCAAAGAATGCAGTTACTAATTGCTGATCTTCACTTAACATTTAAAAAAAACAATCAGCTCAATGAACTAATATTGACATTTGAAATAAGAAAACATCAGTCTCACCTCATACTGAGCAATGCTTGGTTGTCCGGTGTTTCAGGCTCACTGTTTGAAGGGATTAATCTGTGTGACAAAATACAATTACCAAAGCATTGCAGTAGTTTGGTACAGAGAGTATAGGTCTGCAATCTTAAGCGTTAATCAATTAAAGATTTAAGCTCCATTCGGACTGGATTTATTTCTCTAGAGGACGTGGAGTGATTCTAACAACGCCAAATACTCACTGGTTCTCTTGTAATTTAAATGCAACAAACTTGCTTAAAAGTGGACCGGAGTTTTTCCGCACAGAAAGCGCTGCTTATCCTACTTTGTTTATTAATCACCTCAGTGTGAAATATGACTTATGGGTTAGTTTTTTTATCGGGCTCTATTTGCTTACCTTTAGCAAATTGACTAATAATCACTGCATTACTTTCATACAACGGAAAACTTTAAAAATGTGATGATTCTCAGGCAAGTTCTAAGTAAACTCTTAATACTTTTTTTCCCCATGATTTTTAAGTGGATTTATGGATGTTAATTTCCAATGATATCCTTGGACAGTGCAAGTCACACTGAATGCTAACGATGTGCCTTTAAATGCCTCTGGGGAGGCTTTTGGCTTCGTCCTTCTGAACGTCCATGTCTTTTACAGACCACAAACTCAGTCATTTATCGATAGTTTAAAATAGGGGTGCAGGATATAAGGAAAATATGCGATAATGTTGTTGAATATTTGCGATTTGAGCGATATTACTCGCGATAAATAAACAGATATTAAAGTGTATTCAGTTCTTCCTTTCTGTGGCTTTCAGTATTCTGCTTAAATACAACAAATGAATGTTGAATGTAAAAAGGGAATAATTTCCAACATTTTATTGAACAAATTGAACATTAAACTGAACACAAAAGGCACCATTAAAAAAAGTTTTCTGCCGACACTCTTTCAATTAACTCAAAAACCCTCTGAGTGTCTTTAGCGATATGACGCGGCCTTTCGCAATGCGTTTATTGTGCAATTTAATATCGTGATAACAAAAAAAAAAAATGTTAACGATTTATTTTGCAGCCCTAGTTTAAATGCTGTCAGTAACAATAAGTTGAATTATCGAGGAGCATGTTTAATTCTCAACCTCCCCGTGTAATTTTAATCAACTGATTTAATGACGAAGGTGTACTGTCAGCATACACTTCCTGTCCTGTGCAGGTGGCGGAGGCTGCAGCTGTTTCTTCAGGTCGACAGTCTTTTAGCTCTTCATGCTGACTGACCTGGAAAAACAAAACAAAAAAAACTCACTTTTAAATCTTGATTTATTGTTGAGGAATTAGTGACTAAATAGTATAAGTGAAACCCACAAGAAACCCAACAACCACATGTGTGTGCAATCCATTAGAGTGGACAGGGGGAAAAAATAAAAAATAGGAGAAAGATAAATTCCCAAACATCAGGCCTCCAGGAGTTTAGACCCCTGTGGATATAACTTACAGCTGTGTGAGGGTGTCAACATTGTGCTTAAAACTGTACCAGAGCTTTAATTCTAAAAAGGTTCTGCTATTTAGCTTGAGAAACACTTCCTGTGTTGGGCATGTACTCACACTTGGAGCCGCCTGCTGGAAGCTGCTGTTAGGATTCAGAAACTTCAGGAACCTGTTGGTTATGGGAAATGTTCTGTGAGTATTAGTTTCTCAATTGCCAGACCGTCCTCCAAAGCAATGCGGAGGAGGGTCTGGCTAGTCCACACAGCATTCTGGGATGGGAGAAAAACATGCTCTGGTTTATTGGCATTTCTTTAAACCAATCACAATCATTATGGGCGGCGCTGAGCACCAGACGGAGCCACGGTGCCTCTGCTAAATAGCCTCGGGAAGGAACTTGTTTTGGTGGAACATGTGAACGTTCAAAAGTAGTTTTAGTCGTGCAACAGAAAACTCAGATTGGACAGATAGTCTAGCTAGCTGTCTGGATTTACCCTGCAGAGATCTGAGGAGCAGTTGACCATAGTCCTCAGAAATCCAACAGAGGTTAGAACGCCAACACAAAAAATGAGGAAGGTAACGGATATCCGCCCGAAAATTGGGAACATTTACAGAACAATCCCTGAAATGAAACGTCGTCCATATTGACTATGCGAGTATCAACCAGTCATCAAACATGTGGTTGATTCCAGACAGTCACATGAGAAGTACTGTATGTGATTGAGTTTAATTCTTACCTGAACAGACTGAGATTTTTGGTCAGAGCTGCAGCCAGAGACGAGTCTGTATCCTCCGACGAATCACTGAACATGAGAGCAGGTCGGTTTAACTTAGATTGATAAGTTATCGCTGTTCAACAGTGAACTGCTGAACTGAATCAAATGTGCACTTACCGCACAGCAGCAGCAGCAGCGTCTGGGCCGTTCTTTGACTGGCTGCCTGGAGACAGATGTCCGTCTGTGAGCGTTGACCTGCTGCCTTCCTCGAAGGTCTTCAGCTGATGTTGGCTCTAAAGCAGCAGAGAGGTGAGAGGTGAGGATGCGTGGATGTTTACTGGGGAACCGACAGTAACACAGTGAGCAGAGCTGCTGACCTGAGGTGTAGAGGGAGCCGTCAGCCAATCAACTGCAGTCAGATTTTGTGACATCACTGAGGGTTAAACCAGATTAGAGTCAGTCTGAATGCAAATGTAAAACCCATTCACAACACCATTTTGTTTCCAATTATAATTAAAGCTTGATGAAATAGCTGAAAACCAGCATCTGTTTAGATCTCATTACAAATAATTGACGTGAAAGCAAGCTGCCCAAAGCTGCAGTGAAACTAAATCCACACTTAACAGCAACCTTGTAATTTATGAGGATTGTTTGAAAGCAAACCGAGTCACTTTGAGACTTAAAATTGGAAAATATATCAGCTCCAATCATTAAAAAAAGGGCCAACACACCAAATTGTGTGTGGAGGATTCACTACGTGTGGAATAGGAGGGAGCCTTAAAAGCATAACACAAACTCCAGTGTTGATCCAGTATTTGTCATACACACGTCTGCAAGAGTCTGCATGTAGCCCAAAATGTATGACTGACTATCTATCCATCTAGATCTCTCACACACACACACACACACACACACACACACACACACACACACACACACACACACACACACACACACACACACACACACACACACACAGGCCTGTCGCGATAGTCAATAAATCGAGTTATCGCACGATAAAAAAAATGAGCTCGATAATTTTTCCGGCCGCGATAATTTCCATTTGCATGCTTGTTTGTTTTCCTCGTCTCTCTCTACCAAAGAGACTGGAGGACCACTCTCGGTTCCTTAGCGTAACGAGGAGTGAACCCTCTTGTCAGTCGCATGGTCTTTGTGGGGGGCGGGACTGCGGACAGAGAGACAGAGACAGACAAACGCTAGTTGAGAGTTGGAGCAGGGTTTCCCGCAGCACTTTGCGGTTAAAGGCGCCGTCAAAAGAAAGTAGGCCTATATGAGCCGATATCCACCGTGTTATTTGGCGTCTCGTTTCTCCCTTTCAATCCAAACCACACAGCTGACAACCTGCAGGTGGAGACTGTGGAGACGGGCTTCGGACATACACGCGCTGGTCAGTCTCGCAAGCGGTTTCAGGAAAGTGGCTCCATGTGTCCGACAATGCACAGAACATTAACGGTACAAGCCTACAGCTGTCCGCGGACACGGAGTGTTGAAAGTATGTCAGAGTTGGCGCGATGTGTGTGTGTGTGTTGTGTGTGTGTGTGTGTGTGTGTGTGTAATGGTATGTGTGTAATCCGCCCGCCCGAAGCTCCGACCTGAAGAGGAGCAGAAGCCGCTCTCGCCAAAATGAAGACTGAAAAACAGAACTATTTTGGTACATTTACTCGCCATGTGGCAGATAGCCATACAGATAGATTTAATTTATTAATTATATATTATTTAAATTTAATATTTAGAGTTAAATAATTGTAAAATGTAGTACAGAGTCTGTTGTCTGAGTACTTACGGAAATATCAGAAGCCGGGCAATTCCACAACTGTACATCAGCGCTGAAAGATGACATACTAAAAGGGAGATCAAAGACATGTTCTGGATATTTAAAATGTCTTCCAGTTCCAGTGTTAAATATTATTTAGAAATAAAAGTGTATTGATCTTTGAAAAGGTGTACCTGTATTATTATGCCATTATCGTTACAATAGATGCAAATGGTCTCGAAGCAAAATATTATCGTTATATCGCAATAATTTCTGGGACAATTTATCGTCCCGCCAAAATTTTTTATCGGACAGACACCTACACACACACACACACACACACACACACACACAAAAAAAAAAAAAAAAAACACACACACACACACACACACACACACACACACACACACACACACGGCAGTTTTTTCACAATAAGTACCACTATACTGCTGGCAGTATCTATCGATAGATAACTGCCTCTGTGCGTTTACCAGGAGATAGTTGGGTCTGTGCTGTCGGTTTCTTTTCTTTGACGTTTGTGCCGACAGTCTGGGTTAAGATGCTGTAGGACAACATGACAGGATGTGTGTCCACCTCGTCCAGGCCGTTGCTGTCAGCCGACTCTCGGCTATAGTACGCAAACTTCTTGGTCACCAGATCGTCATTCACACAGATCTGAAAAATCAACAAAATACTGGTGATTCTTTTCACTATGTGTAGAAAAAACAAGCTCTGATAAAAAAAAAAAAATGCACAAGGATACGGCTGTCAAACATAAGCAAGAAACAAGAGCATAGCCGATGAAAACCGGATTTTAACAACGTTAAGATAAAGACGCTCATTTGTGAGGTATATCTTAAAAGGGACACTTCACCGATTTAGCATTAAGCTTTGTATCAGTAGAAAACCCGGTAGTATTTTTGAATGACCATGCTTCCCTCCCTCATGTCCCCGAGAGGGGAGATCTCTGTATTAAGGAATTATTAAATAAGGTAATATCTCCAAACTTACCTCAATTATAAATTGTCTCCTGCTAGTTATACTACAGCACTTACTTTAAAAAATAAGTTAAATTAATAAATATTTTTGTTTTATCTCTTTTCGGTGTTGCAATTTGTAGACGGCCCTAAGCACTCGTCTTACTGCCGGTAACCGCAGAGAGCAGAAGCCAGCAGGCAAGTGTTCATAAACTTCTGGTGTACTTACAAACTTCCCAATCCATCGTTTTATGAGAGCATAACCTATTTGTACTAGTGTAGAAGTTTGGTATCATTTCGGGCATTATTAGTGGGGTCATTTACGAGATACAAACGTGGATCCATTAGCGCCTGCACTAAGCTATTCAGCTGATAACGCTAACTCTCCCAATGTTCGACCCAGGTGAAAAAAAAGCTTCTGGGGGGATTGTTTGGCTCGAGGTCATGGTGCAAAGGGCCCTAGGGTGAAATTACTCCGAACCATCACTTTAAAGTAGCAAATTTAGTGTCCGTTTAGCTCAGTTGGCAGAGCGGGCGCACACATGCAGGAGGTTTATTCCTCGACGCAGAAGGTCCAGGGTTGGAATCCGACCTGTGACGGTTTTCCTGCATGTCTTCCTCTCTCTCCCCTTTCATATCTCTCTGCTTTCCTGTCCAATGAAGGCAGAAATGCCCAAACATTTAAAAAAAATAAAATAAAAAATAAAAGTAGCTAATTTAGGGAAGATTTTGATTTTATGTATATTTGTCTGTATAAAACTCTGTTTAAACTTAATGTTTGATGTTCTTTTTCTAAATTAATGCAACTTGCTAAATTTTACAATAAGGGGTCAAAGTTCACCTTCACGTTCCTTACGGTCAGGTACAGCTCAATGGATGTGGAGTCCGACTTGGATTCAAGCAACACGGCCTCTGTCTGCGTCGACGCTGGTGGAAGGAAGCAACCTCAAAATCAGAATGACTCCCCAAGTTTGGAAATATGTTTTATAGTTTCACCGCTAAGCAGTTTTGAACATCACACATTTTGATTGCAGTAAGTTAAATCTACAGAAGAAAACCACAGCTGTTCATCTATCTGCCATGTTGGTCACCTTGCAGCAGGTTGTGCAGGTAGAGTGTAGCAGAGCTGTCCCATTGAGTGGACGGACTGCAGAGGAAAAGAACAAAGCATCAGGTTAAAAGTGAATTTACAGTAGAAATATATGTAAACAGAGATGAAGTTGGTTAAAAAGGTGCAGTACGCAATGCTGAGATGCAAAGATTGTTATTTTAACTCAACTGCCAAACAAATACAACACCCCCCCTTCATAATTTCCACACCCCCCACCCCACCATCAACTGTCGCCACCTGTTGCAGATTGGCTGAAATAGTGTTTTGTGGCTCATGCACGTCTGTTTGTTTTCCATTTACACAGCCTGGGTTGTGAATAGAGATGCACCGATTCCAACTTTCTAGGCCGATTCCGATTTTCATCGAGTTAGGCCAGCCAATACCGATTTTAGCCGATTCCAATTTCATTTTTTCTAACCAGCACACAGAAATATTTATTTTCCATCTTTTCTTTAATAGAACATTTTGCACAGAACATTTTCTGAACAGATAATGGATCACTATAAAATAGAACTATATAAATTACTCCTGGTGTGGGAAACTAAAGTGCAATGTTAGAACCATTTCCTTTTTTTCACATCCAATATCCAACAAAAAAAAAAATGTGATTTGGGTTTTTGGTGTGGTCCCTCCACGCCCTACTGTCTCCTTGCAGGTGTTGCATATTGCAAACTTGTTATCTTCTGCTCACACACACTGAAGAATTTCCAAACAGCTGACATGTTGCAGGTTCATTCATGAGGTTCCCTACATTGGGGGGAATAAGCGAGACACTGCTTTACAATATGGCAGAAAAGTTCGAGCAAAAGGCAGAAATGTGTACAAAATCACACGTATTGTCGAACCGTGGCTTTGAGAACTGTTACTCGTATAACTTATGTCAATTGTAGCGTTGACCGGCATGAAATCGGCATATGTCAGACTGACCTGCCGGTCACTGGTCATGGCAGAGTAGGGCTGGGCAATATATCGATATTATATCGATATCGTGATATGAGACTAGATATCGTCTTAGATTTTGGATATTGTAATATGACATAAGTGTCTTTTCCTGGTGTTAAAAGCTGTGTTACAGTAAAGTACAGTGCCTTGCGAAAGTATTCGGCCCCCTTGAACTTTTCGACCTTTTGCCACATTTCAGGCCTCAAACATAAAGATATAAAACTGTAATTTTTTGTGAAGAATCAACAACAAGTGGGACACAATCATGAAGTGGAACGAAATTTATTGGATATTTCAAACCTTTTAAACAAATAAAAAACTGAAATATTGGGCGTGCAAAATTATTCAGCCCCCTTAAGTTAATACTTTGTAGCGCCACCTTTTGCTGCGATTACAGCTGTAAGTCGCTTGGGGTATGTCTCTATCAGTTTTGCACATCGAGAGACTGACATTTTTGCCCATTCCTCCTTGCAAAACAGCTCGAGCTCCGTGAGGTTGGATGGAGAGCGTTTGTGAACAGCAGTTTTCAGTTCTTTCCACAGATTCTCGATTGGATTCAGGTCTGGACTTTGACTTGGCCATTCTAACACCTGGATATGTTTATTTGTGAACCATTCCATTGTAGATTTTGCTTTATGTTTTGGATCATTGTCTTGTTGGAAGACAAATCTCCGTCCCAGTCTCAGGTCTTTTGCAGACTCCATCAGGTTTTCTTCCAGAATGGTCCTGTATTTGGCTCCATCCATCTTCCCATCAATTTTAACCATCTTCCCTGTCCCTGCTGAAGAAAAGCAGGCCCAAACCATGATGCTGCCACCACCATGTTTGACAGTGGGGATGGTGTGTTCAGGGTGATGAGCTGTGTTGCTTTTACGCCAAACATAACGTTTTGCATTGTTGCCAAAACGTTCGATTTTGGTTTCATCTGACCAGAGCACCTTCTTCCACATGTTTGGTGTGTCTCCCAGGTGGCTTTTGGCAAACTTTAAACGACACTTTTTATGGATATCTTTAAGAAATGGCTTTCTTCTTGCCACTCTTCCATAAAGGCCAGATTTGTGCAGTATACGACTGATTGTTGTCCTATGGACAGAGTCTCCCACCTCAGCTGTAGATCTCTGCAGTTCATCCAGAGTGATCATGGGCCTCTTGGCTGCATCTCTGATCAGTCTTCTCATTGTATGAGCTGAAAGTTTAGAGGGACGGCCGGGTCTTCGTAGATTTGCAGTGGTCTGACACTCCTTCCATTTCAATATTATCGCTTGCACAGTGCTCCTTGGGATGTTTAAAGCTTGGGAAATCTTTTTGTATCCAAATCCGGCTTTAAACTTCTCCACAACAGTATCTCGGACCTGCCTGGTGTGTTCCTTGTTCTTCATGATGCTCTCTGCGCTTTACACGGACCTCTGAGACTATCACAGAGCAGGTGCATTTATACGGAGACTTGATTACACACAGCTGGATTCTATTTATCATCATTAGTCATTTAGGTCAACATTGGATCATTCAGAGATCCTCACTGAACTTCTGGAGAGAGTTTGCTGCACTGAAAGTAAAGGGGCGAAGAATAATTTGCACGCCCACTTTTTCAGTTTTTTATTTGTTAAAAAAGTTTGAAATAGCCAATGAATTTCGTTCCACTTCATAATTGGGACCCACTTGTTGTTGATTCTTCACAAAAAATTACAGTTTTATATCTTTATGTTTGAGGCCTGAAATGTGGCAAAAGGTCGAAACGTTCAAGGGGGCCGAATACTTTCGCAAGGCACTGTATGTACTTTTCTGAACTTACCAGACTGTTCTAGCTCTTCTATTATTTGCCTTTTTCCCCACTTAGACATTATATCCACATTACTGATGATTATTTATCTAAAATCTAAGTGTGAAGATATTTTGTTAAAGCACCAATTGTCAACCCTAGAATATCGCCGCAATATCGATAGAGGTATTTGGTCAAGAATATTGTGATATCTGATTTTCTCCATATCGCCCAGCCCTATGGCAGAGTGCGTGAAAACCGACCAGTTCCGGTCACTGACCGGTCTATCGGTGCATCTCTAGTTGTGTATTAACACCAGATTTTTTTTCCAAAGCAGACAGAAAATAGAGAGCTACGTGACTGCGACGAGATATTTGATGAATTTGACAAAAAGTGTATTGGATTTAACATCACTAAGGAGAAAAAGAAACTGGAACTGTGGATATCCTAAATAGTGTGTGTAGCGTGCTTCACTAATCCATCAACAGTGCAGTTGTAGGCAGTGAGTTTGTTCTTACATGAGCTCTGGCGCCTTCTCAAAGACAGACACTCGCAGGGTTTTTGGTTTGATGCCCGCCAGGTGGAACTTTCTGACCCAGAAAGGCAGCTGGAGGAAGGGCTCCATAGCAATTAGGATCCTTGTCAGACCGAGACGAAAACACAAAAGCACAGACAGACAAACATCTCTCAGGTCTGCATACACACACACATATATATATATATATATATATATATACATACATACATACATTTTCCCCTGTTGCCATGGGAACATTATGAAGTGACGCAATTACGTCACATGAACATCATCTAAAAGCAGGGTGTTGGGGGGGGAAATCAATTTTTTTTTCCTCTTTTTCACCAACCCTCAATTTTTGCAAGTTCCCGCAATTTCATCGCATAAATATCATATAGCATATTCCATCGCATTTTTGAAGAAAACGTGCCACATAATCAAGGATTTTTGCACGCAACAACAATCACAGAAAAACTCTGCATTTTTCTGGAAGGACTATATATATATATATAAAAATTGTTTGATAAATGATGTTCAAGAAAATCAGCTGTGATGCAATTAAGTGCCTTCTAATCAAAACAGTCTTGTATTGTACTCTTTAGATTAATCTGGTAAAATGGCAGTGGTCCAGTGTTGAGGACTGGTACAGTTCTGGTCTTACTGGTCCGAGGGGATGACGACTCGTTCTCCATGGTCGACCAGGAGGCAGCGAGCCTGACAGGACAACGAATCCATAAAGATCGACTCCACCACGGCCCGACACCACGACTTCCTCACTGACCAGTACACCACACACACCTGAGAGGAAATACAGTAATCCGGTATGTTCAGAAAACCAAATCACTTTACTGTAATGCAGCCTTTAAAACCAGGAAAAGACAACACTCGTGTCATATCACGATATCAAAAATGTAAGACGATCTCTAGCCTCAAATATCGATGTCGATAGAATATGTATATTGCCCAGCCCTACATCCAATACTCCTCCAGCCCAACTTACGCCCAATTTTTCACAATTTTTACCTGTCCCTCCTCTAACGTTGAGGGCTTCAGCTTGCGCAGGTCCTGAGTGACGTCGTGGTAGAAGAGGTTCATCTGAGTCAGCAGTTTGTCGTACTGGTCTTTGGTCTCTGCGTCACTGCCGGGCCCCCGAACAACCCGACCCCAGAGGCAGGACGGGCTCTCAATCTGCAGAGAAAGAAATGTTTTCGAAGGAGGCACCAGGACTGGGTCCAATTTTACAGATATACACACACTCTTCGCATGATTTACAGTCTTATAATGCTTGTTTTGTTCCCACTCAAATTCCACAGTAGCTAAATAATGAAAAATGGAAAGCCCCAGATTTTTGTTTTTTGTTTGTTGATTCCCAATCAACAAACATATTGTGAGTTTTAAGTGGTTCTCTTTTCTAAAAAGAAACACCGCGCAATCTTTGGGCACACTCACCGCATTGCAGCGCCATTTTTTTCCCCGTCCCACTCATGCCCTCTCCTGTTGATTTCTATGCTTTATCCGTCCCCAACACATTACCGACAGTGAAAGTGACTCACGTGACTCCCGAAAAATTGTCTATGTATGTAGTATATGAAGAGGAATATGTATAGTTATGTTTGCTAGAAACAATATTGTTAGTTATACTATTCTTATTTTTATTTCATGTGGTCGTTTTGTCTGTCGTTTTTGTTTGTGTGGACCCCAGGAAAAGTAGTTCATGTTCTGCATCAGCTAATGGGGATCCTAAAAAATATCAAATCAACTAATTGGTTCACAAAAGGGTTAATTTCTCAAGGCATAATGTGCACAAAACCACCTGTTGGTCCAAGACTTTAAAACAGGCAGATCAGTTACAGATCATCTCAACCATTTGTGTTATACTGTATTTTGTGACAGCGAAGGTTTGGGAATTATGACTGTCAACAATGGAAAGAAATCCATTTCGATGTAATCCATTTATAGCCAATCAATGCAGTGTCTACTTTCTGACAAGTAGGCCTAGGACTGTATAACCTACATCTGTCTTATGAGTATTGCACCAAATGTGTGTAATCAATCCTTTGGTCAATATTAGTTTTATAATCTGCCATTATTATACAACTAATATTGACCCCCTATGGACACTCTTTGAGTAATAAAAAAGGAGAAAATGGCAGTGGTTTAACCCTTGTGTTGTCTTCACCGTTGGCCATGAACCTGTCATTCTGGGTCAGAATTGAAAAAGGGGGGGGGTTGGAACTTTTTTCTGACATTTGTTTCACTTTTTCTGTGCCTTTAACATTTTTGTCCCTCTTTCCAGCATTTTTTTATTAATGGTAAATAAACCTAATTTAAATGACATACCTGATTTTTGAGTTTGAAAAAAAAGCAGATATGAATTATTTTGACTAATAGAACAGATCAGAGGATGTTGAATGAATCACAGACTGGTTTATGTCAGAGTTTGGTCAGGATGCTGTTTTGAAACCATTTAAAAATGTTTTTCAAATGCTGCGAAATTAAAAATCAACCAAAATTCAGTAGATGTAATCATTAATCTTACCTGTGAAGAACATGGATGCATGGATGTATATGTTGTATGGGTTCTATACAAGGTACATGCATGCATCCTAGTTATTTGGGGGAGATTTAGTTGTAAGAAATCCATGTTTCTGATATAAAAAAAAAAACTTTGAAAAGGGGTCTAATTTGACACGAGGATAACACAGGGGTTAACTGGGCAGGGGACAGTGAATGTGCCTCATCTTTTATTTATTTTTTTAGATTTCTTTATTTAAAAAGGGACAGTGCACATTAATCAACGTAAGTACAATGTCCAACATGTAAATGTGCCAGATTTAGCCGTACCGGCTAATTTTCATCTGCAGTCCATAGCAGGATGATGACTTAAAAAACAATAAATACAATACAACAATACCAACAAGTACACATAAAATATGCAAGGCGGGTTGATTTTATAACCACGTTTTAACGTGTAACAAAATTGCAACTTAAGGCCCCGAACAGAGCGTTTTAGCAGCCATAGATTTTGGTGAGTCAAGTTATGTCTTTAATAAAAAGTTTTTAAATCGACTCACATGAACGAGACATGATGGAAACCCCCAAAGCCCTTCTAACGTTTTTCTCAACCGCATCACGCCCTAGCTAATTAGCTAGTTAGCTAAGTATCGACCGCCAATGTCAGCGACGTTAGCTAGCTAGCTAGCACGTATTGATAGTTAACTTAGTAAAAACCTCACTTACCTTCAAATGTGATATTTCAAGCATTGTGTGTCGGTTCGTCAATTCCCAACCGAGTCTAATAAAACAACAGACACTGTAAGAAAACACAACAAGTTAGCCAACTATCTGATTTTGCTGCAGTTAAGCCAATTTAAGATCAAAGTTAGCAGCCGACATTTTGCACCCAAGACTGACCGCGCGCCTGTCAAGCTAAAAGCTAACGTTAGCTAACGTTGACGTCGGCTAACCGGCGTTTTACACTAACGTTAGTTCAATGAAAACTAAACTTAGAAATGCACCTAGATAGAGCCGGACTCGACATGTGTTCATTTTAGGCAATGTTTTATATTCTTTGTTTATTTCCATCGACTTTAACGTAAAACGTAGCTAGATACCTGTTTCCGAGCTCCTGAACGGGAACAGCCGGTGAATCGGAAAGCCCAAAATGGAGGTATCCGGTAGAGGTCGCTATGTAGATACACCGGTTTCCTTCTCCGCTCCACTGCAGTCAAGCCAGCCTCCACTTCAAAATGAGCGGTCAAACTAGCCACCCCTATATTTCGCGGTGCGCGTATACACTTGCTATTACGGTGAGACCGTCAAAACTAAAATCAGGGAATTTTCCGACGAAGGCAATTTCCCATTCATTTATTCTGTCTGCCTGCCTGTCTGTCTGTCTGTCTGTCAGAAAGAGAGAAAGAAAGATTTTAGCACACCTCACAACCTGTCATTGCATGATATGCTGAATTCCAAAATAAGAGCCCCCCCAAAACTCATATATACGCTGTTTTGTCTACACATTCAGAAAATTATAAAAATAAAAGTCCTAGCTTCCACAGACCAATTTCACCTCAGATGGAGAGGACACCTTCTCAAGGTGTCAACTACAATGTTTCAGGACATTCTGATGTTGTTTTCCAAAATAAGAGCCCCCCAAAACTCATATATTAGCTGTTTTGTCCATACATTCAGAAAATCATAAAAATAAAAGTCCTAGCTTCCACAGACCAATTTCACATCAGATGGAGAGGACACCTTCTCAAGGTGTCAACTACAATGTTTCAGGACATTCTGATGTTGTTTTCCAAAATAAGAGCCCCCCAAAACTCATATATTAGCTGTTTTGTCCATACATTCAGAAAATCATGAAAATAAAAGTCCTAGCTTCCACAGACCAATTTCACCTCAGATGGAGAGGACACCTTCTCAAGGTGTGATCTACAATGTTTCAGGACATTCTGATGTACAGTTTCAAAATAAAAGCCTGTCAAAGTCTTGAATATGAGACAAATTAGATATGATTTTGGATTCAATTTAAAAGAAAACACCCTGTTATCAAACAATAAATCCACTTTAGGGTTATAGTACACGACCCCATAGTGTGACCCCGTAAGTATCAAGACATTCTGATGTATAGTTTCAAAATAAAAGCCTGTCAAAGTCTCAAATAGAACATATGACTTTGGATTCAATTTAAAAGGAAGCGCCCCGTTATCACAGACTATTTCCACTTGAGGGTTATAGTACCCCTTGGTGTGACCCATTAAGTATCAAGACATTCTGATGTGTAGTTTCAAAATAAAAGCCTGTCAAAATGTCAAATATGAGACTAATTGCATGATGTTGGATTCACTTTAAAAGGAAACGCCCTGTTATCAAAGAATAATTCCACTTGAGGGTTATAGTACACGACCCCATAGTGTGACCCAGTAAGTATCAAGACATTCTGGAAAGCTGGAAAGCATGAAGACATGCTGGAAAGCATCTTCTGTTGGGGGTAGATTTGCTGCTGACGAATCTAGATGCTAATCTGTACCTCAGCACATCCAAGTTGGATGTCCATCCAACTTTTTCTTTTGGCCATACAGAAGGAGGGCATACCTTCTTGCCACAGGCAAAGCCTCTTCCAGGCTACCAGAGAGTCCACATTTAGTAATTGCCTGTAACTTACAAAGATGGGTCTTCAGTCTTGTGAGGGCAGTGGCCTTCCCAATTCTGTACAAACTGCTTGTGGTGTTACAACCTGTGAGGACGGTTCATGCAGGTAAACAATCACAAAGCACTGCTCCAAGCTTCTGAGCGATCAACTAGGGACAAATCTTTCCTTAAGGCCATGTCCCGAGTGTACAAAACACTGCTGAGGATCCAAACATCCCTTTGCTTGAATAGTATAGCAGCAAAACTATTACATCTGTATCATCACATTCAACAATTAGACAAGAATGTGACTGTGCAAGGTGTATTGCATGTACAGTGCCTTGCAAAAGTATTCACCCCCTTGGTTTTTACCTATTTTGTTACATTAGAGGCTTTAGTTCAATGTTGTTTTTTTTATCTGAATGTTATGTGATGAATCAAAACACAATAGTCTAAGTTGGTGAAGTGAAATGAGAAAAATATACATAAAATTATTTTTTAGAAATAAAAAACAGAAAAAGTCAATGTGCATAACTATTCACCCCCCTAAAGTCAATACTTTGTAGAGCCACCTTTTGCGGCAATCACAGCTCTAAGTCGCTTTGGATAAGTCTCTATGAGCTTGCCACATCTACATCATCCCATTCCTCCTTGCAAAACTGCTCCAGCTCCTTGAAGTTGGATGGTTTGCGCCTGAACAGCAATCTTTAAGTCTGACCACAGATTTTCTATTTGATTGAGGTGTGTTTGGGGTCATTGTCCTGCTGGAAGGTGAACCTCCGTCCTAGCCTCAAATCACGCACAGTGTTACAGGTTTTGCTCAAGAATATCCCTGTATGTAGCTTTGTCAGCACCTATATCGCCAGTACTGGGCCAACAAGTGCTGAGAGCCTTGTACCAAACAGCAGTGTGGCGTCACAGCCACCTGGTCAAACCTCTTCTCTGGAACCCAGTTGGAGGATGGAGGCTCAAAGAAGATGGGTGCATTGAACCTGTGATGTTACAGAAGACACCAGCACCTAAAGAAGTTAGAGACATCACCCACTACTATACTGTAAAGACGGAAACTGCAACGATGCTACCAAATGCCAGTGTCTTTCAGTGGGCTTGACCTGCACAGAGTCTTGCTCTTGCCCTTTCCCAGGCTATCCAAATATGACCCACTTTGTCACTGATGACAATGTGGATGAGTGACAGTGGTGTGTTGCAGTGGTAACATCATGGGGAGCTGACCTCCCCAAAGTGGCCACTGGAGATGGCCTAACCCCCAGAATGACTACCAAAAGCAGTTCATGTTCCAAATGGTTGCTGCTAGAAAGAGCTTGAGATTCAGTGATGAGGGGGTCATTCCCCTCACAGTGTTTATTTTGTTAGATTGCCATTTGTTTGTTTAAGACAGTCATTTAATTTGTATTGTGTTAAATTATAGTTTTATTAAAAGGCTCATTAAGGTCAAACTGCAATCCTGAATCCTGGTCTCCTGTTTGTGCAATGGTAAGGTGTTATCTTTTGATTTCAATCTTTGTTTCCATATGGACTATATAGTACAAGGTGCCATATGATACCACTGATAATGGGCTTTGGACTTGAGACTAAATTATGTCAGTGTTCCATCTTCTTTCATTTTAGACACATCATGCATTGAGTGAAAGAACACCCTGATTTGTCATGCTATATTTACACATTTGGTATTGCTGGATTAAGCACAACCCCACTTTTCCAACAAGAAATCATATGTGTTTCTATTATAATCCCTGGAAAAGTAACCACAAAGTAAATGAAAACATTCTGCATAGATATTAATTTTTTGCATGTTCGCCTATTTTAGGTATGTCTTTATTTATTCCATACATCATGATATTCATATCCAGTCTTTTCTAGTAGGTAAAGCAACTTCCTGACTACAAACATGCTAAGTTTCAAAGCTCTCAGAGCTTGTGTGATTGATCTGCATTAGTTTAGATGCCTTAACTCCCATGGACAGGCTATATTTTAGTCCTTCTTTGGTTTTGGGTTGTGTAACAATATCTGTTAATTTAACAATCTTAGCAGTAAAATATCTTTAGCCAAGAATCAATTTCATATATGGGAGACCCTAGGGATGAGGAAAAACATTGTTGGGTTTAGTTCAACCTCCAGTAGGGGTATCTCAAAAACTAAAGCCCTTTTTGACCATTTGTCACCAGCCTAAATATGCCTCATATTTGAGACTTTGACAGGCTTTTATTTTGAAACTGTACATCAGAATGTCTTGATACTTAATGAGTCACACCACGGGGTCGTGTAATATAACCCTAAAGTGGATTTATTGTTTGATAACAGGGTGTTTTCTTTTAAATTGAATCCAAAATCATATCTAATTTGTCTCATATTCAAGACTTTGACAGGCTTTTATTTTGAAACTGTACATCAGAATGTCCTGAAACATTGTAGATCACACCTTGAGAAGGTGTCCTCTCCATCTGAGGTGAAATTGGTCTGTGGAAGCTAGGACTTTTATTTTCATGATTTTCTGAATGTATGGACAAAACAGCTAATATATGAGTTTTGGGGGGCTCTTATTTTGGAAAACAACATCAGAATGTCCTGAAACATTGTAGATCACACATTGAGAAGGAGTCCTCTCCATCTGAGGTGAAATTGGTCTGTGGAAGCTAGGACTTTTATTTTTATGATTTTCTGAATGTATGGACAAAACAGCTAATATATGAGTTTTTGGGGGCTCTTATTTTGGAAAACAACATCAGAATGTCCTGAAACATTGTAGATCACACATTGAGAAGGAGTCCTCTCCATCTGAGGTGAAATTGGTCTGTGGAAGCTAGGACTTTTATTTTTATAACTTTCTGAATGTGTAGACAAAACAGCTAATATTTGAGCTTTGGGGGCTCTTATTTTGGAAAAACAACATCAGAATGTCTTGAAACATTGTAGATCACACCTTGAGAAGGTGTCCTCTCCATCTGATGTGAAAGTGGTCTGTGGAAGCTAGGACTTTTATTTTTATGATTTTCTGAATGTATGGACAAAACAGCTAATATATGAGTTTTGGGGGCTCTTATTTTGGAAAACAACATCAGAATGTCCTGAAACATTGTAGATCACACATTGAGAAGGAGTCCTCTCCATCTGAGGTGAAATTGGTCTGTGGAAGCTAGGACTTTTATTTTTATAACTTTCTGAATGTGTAGACAAAACAGCGATATATATGAGTTTTGGGGGGCTCTTATTTTGGAAAACAACATCAGAATGTCCTGAAACATTGTAGATCACACATTGAGAAGGAGTCCTTTCCATCTGAGGTGAAATTGGTCTGTGGAAGCTAGGACTTTTTTTTTTCAGGATTTTCTTAATGTGTAGACAAAACAGCTAATATTTGAGCTTTGGGGGCTCTTATTTTGGAAAACAACATCAGAATGTCTTGAAACATTGTAGATCACACCTTAAGAAGGTGTCCTCTCCATCTGATGTGAAAGTGGTCTGTGGAAGCTAGGACTTTTATTTTTATAACTTTCTGAATGTGTAGACAAAACAGCGTATATATGAGTTTTGGGGGGCTCTTATTTTGGAAAACAACATCAGAATGTCCTGAAACATTGTAGATCACACATTGAGAAGGAGTCCTCTCCATCTGAGGTGAAATTGGTCTGTGGAAGCTAGGACTTTTATTTTCAAGATTGTCTTAATGTGTAGACAAAACAGCTAATATTTGAGCTTTGGGGGGCTCTTATTTTGGAAAACAACATCAGAATGTCTTGAAACATTGTAGATCACACCTTGAGAAGGTGTCCTCTCCATCTGAGGTGAAATTGGTCTGTGGAAGCTAGGACTTTTATTTTTATGATTTTCTGAATGTATGGACAAAACAGCTAATATATGAGTTTTGGGGGGCTCTTATTTTGGAAAACAACATCAGAATGTCTTGAAACATTGTAGATCACACCTTGAGAAGGTGTCCTCTCCATCTGAGGTGAAATTGGTCTGTGGAAGCTAGGACTTTTATTTTTATGATTTTCTGAATGTATGGACAAAACAGCATATATATGAGTTTTGGGGGGCTCTTATTTTGGAAAACAACATCAGAATGTCCTGAAACATTGTAGATCACACATTGAGAAGGAGTCCTCTCCATCGGAGGGGAAATTGGTCTGTGGAAGCTAGGACTTTTATTTTCATGATTTTCTTAATGTGTAGACAAAACAGCTAATATTTGAGCTTTGGGGGGCTCTTATTTTGGAAAACAACATCAGAATGTCTTGAAACATTGTAGATCACACCTTGAGAAGGTGTCCTCTCCATCTGATGTGAAAGTGGTCTGTGGAAGCTAGGACTTTTATTTTCATGATTTTCTTAATGTGTAGACAAAACAGCTAATATTTGAGCTTTGGGGGGCTCTTATTTTGGAAAACAACATCAGAATGTCTTGAAACATTGTAGATCACACATTGAGAAGGAGTCCTCTCCATCTGAGGTGAAATTGGTCTGTGGAAGCTAGGACTTTTATTTTCAAGATTGTCTTAATGTGTAGACAAAACAGCTAATATTTGAGCTTTGGGGGGCTCTTATTTTGGAAAACAACATCAGAATGTCTTGAAACATTGTAGATCACACCTTGAGAAGGTGTCCTCTCCATCTGAGGTGAAATTGGTCTGTGGAAGCTAGGACTTTTATTTTTATGATTTTCTGAATGTATGGACAAAACAGCTAATATATGAGTTTTGGGGGGCTCTTATTTTGGAAAACAACATCAGAATGTCTTGAAACATTGTAGATCACACCTTGAGAAGGTGTCCTCTCCATCTGAGGTGAAATTGGTCTGTGGAAGCTAGGACTTTTATTTTTATGATTTTCTGAATGTATGGACAAAACAGCATATATATGAGTTTTGGGGGCTCTTATTTTGGAAAACAACATCAGAATGTCCTGAAACATTGTAGATCACACATTGAGAAGGAGTCCTCTCCATCGGAGGGGAAATTGGTCTGTGGAAGCTAGGACTTTTATTTTCATGATTTTCTTAATGTGTAGACAAAACAGCTAATATTTGAGCTTTGGGGGGCTCTTATTTTGGAAAACAACATCAGAATGTCTTGAAACATTGTAGATCACACCTTGAGAAGGTGTCCTCTCCATCTGAGGTGAAATTGGTCTGTGGAAGCTAGGACTTTTATTTTTATGATTTTCTGAATGTATGGACAAAACAGCTAATATATGAGTTTTGGGGGGCTCTTATTTTGGAAAACAACATCAGAATGTCCTGAAACATTGTAGTTGACACCTTGAGAAGGTGTCCTCTCCATCTGAGGTGAAATTGGTCTGTGGAAGCTAGGACTTTTATTTTTATAACTTTCTGAATGTGTAGACAAAACAGCATATATATGAGTTTTGGGGGGCTCTTATTTTGGAAAACAACATCAGAATGTCCTGAAACATTGTAGATCACACATTGAGAAGGAGTCCTCTCCATCTGAGGTGAAATTGGTCTGTGGAAGCTAGGACTTTTATTTTCATGATTTTCTTAATGTGTAGACAAAACAGCTAATATTTGAGTTTTGGGGGGGCTCTTATTTTGGAATTCAGCATATCATGCAGTTGTCACAGAGGTTGTGAGGTGTGCTAAAATCTTTCTTTCCTTCTTTCTTTCTGACAGACAGACAGACAGGCAGGCAGATAGACAGACAGGCAGACAGAATAAATGAATGGGAAATTGCCTTCGTCAGAAAATTCCCTCTTTTTAGTTTCACCGTAATAGCAAGTGTATACGCGCACCGCGAAATATAGGGGTGGCTAGTTTGACCGCTCATTTTGAAGTGGAGGCTGGCTTGACCGCAGTTCCGCTCCGCAGCCCGTGGACGGTCTGGTAAAGCGAGACTACGGTCCCTATTTTAACGATCTGAAACGCAAGTATCAAACGTGAAACGCAAGTAGCTTTGTGTACGGATCTCCTCAAGTCTGGAAAGGATTGCTGCAGCCATGGAGCGTGGGCCTCCAAACGCACCACCTGCTCCTGTTGTGCCCCTTCCTCCTGTCCCATTCTGGCCCATATATACACAGTACAGTATACCCAATGCAATACATTAGACTACACCACTGACTACAGACAAAACAATGTTGAAGTTTTGTGCTATTTTGCTTCCATGACATTTCTTCTTACTTATCCAAAATACACATTTAGGTGTTTATTTTTTGTCTATCTGCTCCTGCAGACTGCTGCATTTTATACCTAAAAAACATTTTCTGTTGACAGTATTTTATGACTTAAGAAGTGAAAAAAAAGAAATACCCTCTGTAAAAACCCTTGATTCCAATATGTCAACAAAATGAAAGAAAAGTTTTGATATAGTAAATCACTGGTAGGTTATACAGTGGTGGAAGACATATTTAGCTCCTATAGTTAAGTAAAAAATGGTCACCAAGTGTAAAATTCCTTTATGTGAAGCCTTACAGAATGAAAAGTAAAAGTATTTATTCTCAAGTCAATTTTTCATGGTGTAAAGAGAAAAGAGGAAACCCATTTTAACTTCTAAATTGTCTACAGCAGCAATCTCAAAAAAGAAAAGAAAAGAAATCTAAATTACATGTGCAACTTACTTTATCAGCCTACATTATTATGATGCTCAAGTGTTCCTGTTCTATCTAAAACATTTAGATTTTCATTTTACAGATTCAATCCCACTTCCAAATATTTTTTTTTTGGTTTTATTTTATTAATTGGTAGCCTGCATGAGGAAACCAGAGCACCTGGAGAAAACCCACACAGACTCAGGGAGAACATGCCAACTCCACACAGAAAGGCCTGCCTCCTGTTAGGTGACAGCGATCACCACTGCACCACGATGACGCGAAAGAATGTATTACATATTCATGATTTATATTTGATTGATTGATTGATGAACATAGGTTTTTACCTCTTATGAGTTTCTCCTAATGTCAGCAATTGATGACCGAAAGGAAGAGATCCATGGTACAAGCGGCCAAAATGGGTTTCCTCAGGAGGGTGGCTGGCGTCTCCCTTAGAGATAGGGTGAGAAGCTCAGTCATCTGTGAGGAGCTCGGAGTAGAGCCGCTGCTCCTTTGCGTCGAAAGGAGCCAGTTGAGGTGGTTTGGTTATCTGGTAAGGATGCCCCCCTGGGCGCCTCCCTAGGGAGGTGTTCCAGGCACGTCCAGCTGGGAGGAGGCCTCGGGGAAGACCCAGGACTAGGTGGAGGGATTATATCTCCAACCTGTCCTGGGAAGGCCTCGGGATCCCCCAGTCGGAGCTGGTTAACGTGGCTCTGGAAAGGGAAGTTTAGGGTCCCCTGCTGGAGCTGCTCCCCCCGCGACCCGACACCGGATAAGCGGACGAAGATGGATGGATGCATGGATGATTGATACTTTTATTTACCTAGTGGCCCATCCCACACGGAATTACATGACACCAATATAACAGTAGTTAATTCAATAGCTTCCGGTCCAGTGTCCACACACAACATTCTCCACTTTGCACTAAACAAAGAACAAATTGAACATTGGCTACCACAGCAGCCACAACAACAACAACAGTGCAACCCATAAATTGTCCAACTAGAGCCAAACACCTCATGCACAAAACAAAACCACAGACACAAAAAATTAAAATAATAATAAAAAACAACAGGGAATGTCACTTCCAGACAGAGAATCATCGATACAAAGCAGTCTTCCTTTTAGCCCATGCTTGTTCTAAAAAGTCAGCAAATAAAAGCGTGTATGTATTTGTAGAGGCTAAGCCCAAGCTTTAAGCCCCTGAGGTGCTGTTCCATGGGTAATTGATGCACTTTTTACCTTCTTGACCAATAAAAGTCCAAGTCCTATTTGCACTTAAAACCTTTGGTTCCATTTATTTCCATGAGCTCTTAGTTGGGTTTCCAGACAAATCACTGCCTGTGTGTATATGCCTTTGTGGTGTTGTGTATCACGATGCGTCAAATAAATGTTTCTATTAAAGCCATGTAGGATATTTAATTCATAGCTTTTTAAGCTTCAAAAACAAAACATTCTGCAGTGCTCTAATATTAAATAAATTGGATACATAAAACTATACAGCACTGAGCACATGGCACTTCCTGAATGTGCAAAACATAACAGAATATGTAAACAGAAAGGTTGTTAGGCCTACATTAAATTGTAACCAGAAATAATAGATTATGGCCCGGCCAGTTATCGATGCACTATCGTCCATGTCCACAATTCAAAGCATTGATTATTTGTACATAACACCGCTACTAATTGGCTCTTACAGTATTTATACATACACACACACAACACCTTCACTGTTCAGAAAGGACAAGGCAGCCTGTGATGGCCGTTGCAGGAGGGCTGTAGCAGGCTGTAGACGCAGCCCCACAGGTTGCAGTTACGGTCTGTATTGAAGGTGGCATTCCCTGTGGTTAGAATACCCCCGGCAATAACTATACTCACAGCGATTAAGCCAAAATACCAACATGCTTTCAGTGTACCTTCAGCACAGCGACGCCACCAGCTGCTGGTCTTAGCCTGTGAAGCTAGTGGAGCTCGCTTCTTGGTGATGCTCTCGTTCTGCTCATTCAGAAAGACTTTGTTTCCCTGAGAAACATGCAGTGCTAGCCTCAGTGTCCTGATCTCTGTCAGATATTCCTCATTAGTCAGCTTCTGCAGGCGGATTTCCTCATCTTCAGACAGATGTTCAATCTTTACTTGAGGTTTCCCTTTCAGAGATTCAAGGAGGGCCACCTCAGCACTCAGGCTCTGGTTCTTCTTAGTTAGGATTTTTAGTTTTTTCTGCAGATCATGAACTTCTGCCCTTAAAAGATCGTTCTCTGCCTGCTCTGTGTCTGTGTGAGATTCAAACCTGGCCATTTCATCGCTAATGGTCTTATTCTGCTTCCTGAGAGTGTTCTCTCTTTCCTCATGATCCCGCACTGCTGCCATTAGTTTTTTTATCGTTGTCTGCAGTATCTTGTCATTTTCTTCAAGTTGGGCCACCTTCTGCATCAGCTCGTCTTTGTCTTGCTGAGCCTTCTTTTTTGGGCATTTAAGTTGAGCCGCGCAAGACTCAACCACCAACTTAGCAGTGCTATTTTTATTTGTATCAATCAAACACAACTTGTCCTCTTCCAGCTCTAATTTAGGTATCTCCTTCACCCTGTCATTCTCAGTCCCGACATTGGGTAATGTCAGCTCCCGGTCGGTGTGGAAATAATCTTGAGACATCGTGTTACTCTTCCTAACTGTTGTTTTACAGCTGAAAATAAATTCGGAGCAGGCCTATAACGTCAATCACAATCACAATGTTTGTTTCCGATTAACTAAAGGGTAGAAAATTCTTTCATCCCGTACATGTGAACGCAAGTAAGTCTAGATTTGGATAATCCAAAGAGCTAGACAAGCAACACAGAACAGACCTCCGAGTTTAAACGTTACAGTTATGGCTAAATATGAAAAAAGAAATAAACAATTTTGACCAAAATATCGCTGCAATTCAAATCAACTGCCAACAACTGCTGTCAGGAGATGTTTGTGTTAAAGCGAGGTCGCGCTGATTGGTCCACGGTCTGGACTGTTCCTGAACTGACATCATACGGGACTATTTTACTTTGATCTGATTCCTTTGACAGTGACATCATGACATTCTACCTGTCATAGCATTCTAAACACATTCCCACACACATTTTTCTTCTTTAAAGACTTATTCCTTAAATAAAAGGCCCAAACGCACTGAAAGCGTCTTAGGCGCGTGTTTTGAAGTACACCCATTTGTTTTAAAGTGCTCATATTATGCTTTTTGGCTTTTTCCCCTTTCCTTTATTGTGTTGTATATCTTTTTTTGTGCACTTTATAGGTTTTTCAAAGTGAAAAAGTCCAAAGTCCCCCCCCAAATGGACTTACCATCTCCAACAGAAAACACTGTTCACCAACTGCTCCAAACAGCTCTACTGTAGTCCAGCCTTTACTTCAGAGACAGATGTGGTCACTTTGTAACACACGTTATAATGCTCACCTAGCTGCTAGCATGGCACGCCCTCATACTCTGCTTCTGACTGGCTAGTAGTCCTTACCTAGCTACTGTCAGGGCACGCCCTCATACTCTGCTTCTGACTGGCTAGTAGTCCTTACCTAGCTACTGTCAGGGCACGCCCTCATACTCTGCTTCTGACTGGCTAGTAGTCCTTACCTAGCTACTGTCAGGGCACGCCCTCATACTCTGCTTCTGACTGGCTAGTAGTCCTTACCTAGGTACTGTCAGGGCACGCCCTCATACTCTGCTTCTGACTGGCTAGTAGTCCTTACCTAGGTACTGTCAGGGCACGCCCTCATACTCTTCTTCTGGGGACACCGAGGATTACAAAAACATGATGGACTCTTCAGAAGAGGCAATTATCTTCACTTATATTTCTGCGCGGGAAAGTCGCCGGACGCCACAATCTTCTGAACATACAGTACAGGCCAAAAGTTTGGACACACCTTCTCATTCAATGTGTTTCCTTTTTATTTTCATGACTATTTACATTGTAGATTCTCACTGAAGGCATCAAAACTATGAATGAACACATATGGAATTATGTACTTGTAAAAAAGTGTGAAATAACTGAAAACATGTCTTATATTTTAGATTCCTCAAAGTAGCCACCCTTTGCTTTTTTATTAATAAGGGAAAAACTTCCACTAATTAACCCTGACAAAGCACACCTGTGAAGGTAAAACCATTTCAGGTGACTACCTCATGAAGCTCATTGAGAGAACACCAAGGGTTTGCAGAGTTATCAAAAAAAGCAAAGGGTGGCTACTTTGAAGAATCTAAAATATAAGACATGTTTTCAGTTATTTCACACTTTTTTGTTAAGTACATAATTCCATATGTGTTCATTCATAGTTTTGATGCCTTCAGTGAGAATCTACAATGTAAATAGTCATGAAAATAAAGGAAACACATTGAATGAGAAGGTGTGTCCAAACTTTTGGCCTGTACTGTAGTCCTACTGAGAACTACAGAGAGAGTTGTGTGGAGCTGGTAGCCTTAATTAGCTTTGTAGCAACTCATTTGGCTTGAATGTAACTGACGTTCATTTATATCTAAAAGTTAGGCAGTAAGCTTTAATGCAGTGTTTCTCAAATGGGGGTACGTGTCCCCCTAGGGGTACTTTGGAGGACTGCAGGGGGTACGGGAGATATTTAATAAAATGTTTAATAGTTACAAGTCCAGAACATTGTTCCTCCTTCCCCCCAACTGGCACCGTCAGACACCGCCTATAAGAGCCTGGGTCTTGTCGCACTAAATGCTTGTTCTTGGGGGAATTACCGAAATGATTGTGTCTTTGTAAATTATAGAGTGTGATCTAGACCTACTCTATCTGTAACGTGTCTTAAGATAACTCTTGTTATGAATTGATACTATAAATAAAATTGACTTGAATTGAATTGAAATTGATTTTATGTAGACTTTTTTTTTTTTCCTACCCAAAATGTGACATTTGTGTCGCCTTCTTTGGACCTATTCTCGCCTTCCTTCCCTCTACCGTCCTTCTACTTTTTACAAGTAACTCGCTTTTCTCGAAGTGATGTAACTGTTTTTGAATTTTTTTTATACTATTTTCGACCTATTCCTGATTTACTTCCTTCCTTCTTTCTACCGTCTTTTTTCCAAGGTTTTGTCTTTTGTTTTTGTCTCATTTTTTTTAGGTCGAAGGCTGCTGTTTAGTAAATCTATCGCTGACTGTACTGTACTGTTCCTCTTTATATAGACATTTTCTTTTCTACCAAAAATGATTAGCACTGGTTGGGGGGGGGGGGGGTACTTGGCTTAAAAAAGACAATTAAAAAGGGGGAAAATTATTGAAAAAAGTTTGAGAACCACTGCTTTAATGTATACATCTTTATTAAAAGTAAGTTGGCGTTCTGTTTTGATCACATGATCATCAGTCAATGTAAACACATTATCACGTTTACTAAATAAACTATTTTAGCTAAACGGTCTTAATTCCTACTTTTAAAACACGTATTATGGAAATGTGCACAAGCTAATACAAGGATTATGAGCTTGTTGTGCGTTCCCTCTTGTCCTGCAGGGGGCGACAAAGAGGCATCTGCTCATCACACACACCGACAATATGCAGACGAAGAAAAGATTTGGACCATATTGGACGTTTGGAGGCAACAAAACCGAACAAAAAAAAGCTAATCTTAGTGTTTTCAGTTAGTCGACATCATTGTTATACATCCATGGTCTGCACACGTACGATTATGTCTCTATCCCGAGAGAGTTCAAGTTGATATTGGACCACAATAAGTCGGTGAAGCTGTTCCGTGTTTCTATATTATGGAGAATAAGGCGCCTGCTGTGCTGAATGCGGTTCCTCCTTACGGACATGTTATTGCCAGCGAGAAATGGAGAAACTCTTCCCTTATTCAAAGCTTAAAAGGTAATTAATTGTTTTTTTTATTAAAACTGCCCAAAATGATAACCTATAGGAGCATGTTACGTAAACTAACGTCTTTGTCGTTATTCTTTTTTTAAATGGACACAACAAACTTGTGCCAAACGCCATTCAAAAATATCGATTTGTAAGTTTGTTTGCCGACTAACAAGCCGTGTAGAATATGACTGTACACCTTTTCTGTGTCAAATCCTTCCACTTTTCAATTCGGCTGACATGTCATCAATTTATAATTGCCTAAAAATGTAAACTTCAATAATCCCTGCACGCTACTAACCGCCCCTTTCCCTTTTAAATTTTTTTTTGTTTTTGTCTTCAAAAAACTTTATTATGCAAGTACAGATACACAAACACATTAACCCTCCTGGGTCAAAATTAACCTGGTCTGTTTTAAAAAGTATTATCACCCAATTCTGTGTTACACCTTTTAGCTATGAATTATTTAAACTAATAGTTAAAATCAGAGGAACATTTGTTGATGGATTATCACATACTTCAACAGATGTCAAAGTTTAGTAAGAATACTGTTTTGAAACCATTTTATTATTCTTATTAGCAGCACATTATCACATATGTGGTCTAGGAAGAAAAGAGATTCTATAAATTGAAATAAAATACCCAAAATTCAATTAAAGAAACACATTTCTGATATAGAAACTTTGAAAACTGGTCAAATTTGACCCTAACACAACATGAAGGTTGAAAACATTAAATACATACATACATACATACATACATACATACATGAAAAATGGGATGCATGAAAATTTACATTAAAGAGGCATTGTCAGTCCTTCTAAAGTTTCAAAATATAATTTCATGTCATTTTTAAATCGGTGAATATTCGGTTTTCTTTCAGACCATTTTACATTTATGGATATAAAATTTCCCAAATAAAATTTAAAAGATTCAAAATGAAAACATGGCATTTATCCAAATCATTTCCTTCATAGTAAAAAAATAATGTCTCTACTTTGTAATTTTATCCTAGAGCCACACGAAATACATCCATCACATCAATCCAGAACAATCTGACATCAAAACATTCACAAAACAAATTTGTGAATGTGAAAACACCACAAAATATTCAGGATTCAGAAAGTTGAGATTTATATTTCTTTAAAGTTTGATTTGTTGGGTGGATGCAATGGACAGTTTCAAAATACCGCCCCTTTTACTGTTGCATTTCGTGAATATTCTTTTCAACACTACTGACTGAGTACAGGCAGCAGCCACTGTAGCTAACTGATTAACTGATTAGTCAGAAATAACGTCGTAACTATTTTGATCTTTAAGCAAAATCTGCTAAAATTCACTGCTGACTTAACCCAACCTCCTGGTGTCCTCGAGGTCTAATTTTACCCATTTTTTAAAAGTTTCCATATCAGAAATTTGGGTTTCTTTCAACCAAATTGTCCAAGAAACTAACGTGGATGGTTCCATACAACCATTACTAACCATTAAGTAAAATAAATGATCAGTGCACTACTGTTATTGAATCTGGGTGTTTTATTTAATTTTATAGCATTTGGAAGGAAAAAAATGAAAATTTTATGAAAATAAGTGACAAAAATGTTGGAAAAAGCTTTAAAAAATTGGGAAAAAAGATCGACAAAACATGAAAAAAAAAATCGCTGAAAAAAATTAACAAACATTTAAAAATCCCTGACAAAAACGTCAAATTCTTACAAAAAAAATGGAAATGAACTTACAAAAACATCGGGAAAAGTGCCAAGTGTCAAAAGAACAACAAAAGGTTGAAAAAACAAAAACAAGTTGCATGGTCAACGGGAAGACAACACAAGGGTTAAAGTACCAGTCAAAGGTTTGGACACACTGTCGTCTTAAATTATATTAAACTAATTGTGCATTTATTTTTCTTCTATTTGATAATTTATGAACCAAAAGATTTATCAAGATTACAATTCTTTTAGATGAATCGATAGTGTAAGAAGATCATTATTTCTTCCCAACGCTGTTGTTGTTTGTGTGTGGCCAGACAATGTTTATAATTAACACTTATGTGTGATGTAATAGCACCCCTTTTATTTCTTTGGTTACACAATGCACTTTACACTTTTTAATGTGGGCTTTATGTGACTTCTAGTATGTGGTGTTTTTTTATCTTTATTTGCTCTCAAAGAAATATTTATAAGTTTCAAATGCATAGCACCATGTCACAGCAAAAATGAGGTGTTTTTGTCTTCCTCGTTGCTCAAAGATTAGGAATTTTGCGGTCTCAATGTGAAGAAAATGCACTCATGAACGAGCTCTACTTGTGCTCTAGGTGGTGGTGTGAAAATCCTCTTTGAGAACGAGCTCGGTGTGGCAGATTTCCACCTGCCCAACAAGAGCTGCATCCTGTACGTGTCCGAGTGCGACATCGTAGCAGGAAACGGCTACAAGAGGAAACTGGTTCGCTACAGAAATGTAAGTTTGATCAACGAGACGACAGACAAGGCACTTTTGCTTCAAGCCTCCCTGTGTTGTTTAGATTCAACTGTATTGTCACTGTGCAGAGAACAAGTACAAAGACCATGAAATGCAGTTTGTGTCCAACCAGAAGAGCAGAAAAGTGCAATGCGATTTACAAAGTATAGACAGGTGGTGCATAGACAGGACAAGACATATAGTTCAGTATAGACAGTAGTGTACAGTTGGTTTACAGAAGGTGTTTTAGAGCAGGGGTCTTCAACGTTTTTTAAGCCATGACCCCTTAACTGGAAGAGAGACGGAGCAGGGACCTCCTACTACATATTAGGGGTGGGGGGAAAAAATCGATACAGCATAGTATCGCAATACTGTATCGATACACAGACACCAAGTATCGGTCTTTTATTATATATGTGTTGGTCAGTTTGTCTGCTTGACAATCCCATTTTTCAGCAGTACAATTGAAGTGAGATGAACAAACAGAGAAATGTATCTTTTTAGATGAAACAGATGTTGACAAAGTTTCCTTTTGGGGACATCATTTGAAATTGGGAAAAATTTGAAGTTGGAAAAAAGTTTATGAATTGCAATATATTGCAGAATATTGCAATATGTTTGAAATCGCAATAATATCGTATCGTGACATAAGTATTGTGATGATATCGTATCGTAAGGCCTCTGGTGATTCCCACCCCTACTACATATATTGTATAAAATGTTGCATATTAAACTAGGCCTACAGTAACGTGTAGGGCGGACTAAAGCCTTTATATACATACCTTTTTTTGCATAGAATACCAAGCTATAAAAATAGTTGTTTGAATGGTTTTATAAATCATGTTTTAATGTTAAACATGCATGTGGCAGAATGAATCCTTCCTTCCTCACCTTTCCCCCTGCTTTTGTATATTCTTCTTCCCTTCCACTCTTCACTCCTTCCTTTCTCCCATTTCCTCTTTTCTACTTTCTTTCCTCTCTTCTCTCCATTCTCTTTCTTTTTTTTCTATATTTTTCCTTTCATTTCTATTTTTCTTTTTTTTTTTTTTTTATACTCCTTTATTCTATTCCTTATTTCATGTTTCCTTCTTCTCTGTCTTCCTTTTCTCTCCATTCTTTCATTCTTCTCTTTTCCTTCTTCATATTCTCCATGTCCTCTCTTATTTATTCTGTTTCATTATATATTTATTTCCTTTCTTCGCTCCTTCTTCCTTTTTTTTGGGTTTTTTTTTTGGGGGGGTTTAGTTTTTTCCTTTCTGTCTGTACCCCCTATTTCCTCTTTTTTTTTTTTTGTTTCTTCCTTCCTTCCACCTGTGTCTACTACCATTTCCTTTTCCTTTCCTTTCCCTCTTTCCTATGGTATTATCTATCCTCTGTCTCCTCCTCTTTTTTCCTTATATGCTGCTCTCTCTCTCTCTTTGTGTCTCTCTCTCTCTCTCTCTCTCTCTCTTCTTTTTTCTCTCTTTCTCTCTCTCCTCTGTTGTCTTTGTCTCTCTCTCTCTCTCTGCTCTCTTTTTTCTCTCTCTCTCTCTTCTCTCTCTTTCTCTTTTTTTTCTCTCTCTTTATCTCTCTCTCGTATATACTCTCTCTCCTCTCTCTCTCTCTCTCCTCTCTCTCTCTTCTCTCTCTCTTTCTTGTTCTCTCTCTCTCTCTCTATATTTTTTTCTTTCTCTCTTCTCTGTCTCTCTCTCTCTCTTTCTTTTCTGTTCTTTCTTCTTCTCTCTTTTTTTTTTTTTTTTGTGCTTTTTGTTGTGTTTCTTTTGTTGTTGTTTGTTGTGTTTGTTTTGTGTTGTGTGTGGTCTTTGTATATATGTATATGTATATATGTATATATGTGTGTATATATATGTTATGTGTGTGTTGTTGTGTATGTATGTGTATGTGTGTGTATATGTTTGATATGATGTGTGTGTGTATATAATGTGTAGTGTGTGTTTGTGTGTGTGTGTGTGTGTGTATATATATATGTATATATATATATATATATGTGTATATATATATATGTGTGTGTATGTATATATATATATGTATATATGTGTGTGTGTGTATTTCTTTTAATCGTTCAAAATAAAGATTTCATTCATTCAGAAATCTCAATATGGACTAGTGCAATATCCAAATGGCAGAGGGGCGCAATATTGATTTATTTTTAAGATTATTTTTTGGACCTTTCCGTCTTTAATGGATGAGAGAGAGAGAGAGAGAGAGAGAGAGAGAGAGAGACTCGAACCCTGGACCTTCTGCGTCAAGGAATAAACCTCTATATGTGCGCCTGCTCTACCAACTGAGCAAACCCAGCCACGAGAGGCGCAATATTTGATAAAGGCAAAATGTGTGTTAAAACATGCTCAATGGAGTATTGTGGTGCTGTGGAGACGTCCCGGCCAACAAATCCTATCATACAGATTAAAGAAAACATCTTGCAATTGGAGGGAATGATGATTTTGTATCATTATTTTCATTTTCATTGAAAAAATTGCAATTTAAATGATTATAGAGTGATCTTTGTTCGGTACAGATCCTCACAAAGATCACTCTACAGTATCGTCATGTTTTAAATTGTAATATTTTTCAATGGAAAATAATGATACAAAATCATCATTTCCCTCCAATATCATGAATAAGATCTCAATCGCAATTTCAGTCAAAAATAATCGCAATGAGATCTTTTCCTCGTATCGTGCAGCCCTGGTTCACTCTGCTGTCTGATGCTGATTGTCCCACCTGCTCTGACGGTCTCCAGGTTCACGGGGAGGACCGAGAGAACCCCTTCAGGAGGAGGAGTTCGTCCCGGCTGTTGGACCCGCTGGTGCTGGCTATGGTGCAGCATGTCCCCGGGGTCGGCAGGGTCAAGGCTCTGGCCCTGCTGCAGCAATTCTCCAGCATCCAGGAGCTGTGCAACGCCCCCCCCGCTGAGCTGGAGCCCATCGTGGGTCAGGCTGCTGCTCAGCAAATCCACAGCTTCTTCCACAAGCCCACTACTGCTGGCAACTGAAGGCTGGACTGGAAGGTTTCGGATTTAATGCCGATATTTGGGGCGGCAGTAGCTCAGCCCGTAGGGACTTGGGTTGGGAACCGGAAGGTTGCTGGTTCAAGTCCCAGTACGGTCCAAAGTACAGAGTGTGGATTGGTAGCTGGAGAGATGCCAGTTCACCTCTTGGGCACTGCCAGGTGCTCTAGCCCAGATGGTCTAGCCCAGTGAGTGGGCTAGACCATCGGTGGTCTCTGTGTGTGTGTGTGTGTGTGTGTGTGTGTGTGTTTCAGACCTGTGTGTAGTGTAAATTGTAATTTCCCCACTGGGGATCAATAAATTATTGAATTATTAAATTATTTACCGATGATTGTTTCCACAATAACAGCATCAATTTTCTTTTTGTACAGTTTGAGATTTTCCTTTTTAATTGTGTTAATTGCGTGTTAATTGTGTTTATGAGCCCTGTCCTTTTGTTATTAGCTTGGACTAAAAGTATACGTACATAACATTTTGTGAATGAAGGAAAAAATATAGTAATATTACACCTACATTTGTCTTTTTTGTCTTTTACGGTGTGAAACATTTAAAAACTATAAAAACGTATAAAAAGCGTTACGATTTCACCGGTGGCTTTTTCTTGCAAAGACGACAAGATGTCTCTGATTTGTTAGCAGTTCCACCAAAGAGATGTATCACCCATAAACGTTTATTACACATGTTCTCAATTAAATAAGTGGATGTTTGAGGAGCAAAGGGTGACAATTATCCAATATTTTACCAAAAAAGCAAAAATTATAGAAAGTAAAAACCAGATTTGTGCAGCAGGATATAATGGTTATATAACAAATAACCTTAAAGTTAAGTTTTAAATAGTGTGAGGGTCTTACAAAATTAAGCGTTATTACATAATGTAGCATTTCCAATTGTATTGTTACAATACCAGTTATTATAGAGAAGTATTTAGATCCTTTCCTTGAGTAAAAGTACTCTGAACACAGATTCTACACAAGTGTAAGTCCTGCATTCAGATGTGCTGCAATACAACTGTTACAGATCAAACTAACATCAAATTGCTGCTTACATGATAATAGATAAGCAATAATACAGCAATAACATACTAAACTGTAAGAATGAACATTCACAGAGGTATAAATCCTATTCTGATTCTTATTTTGAAGGAGCGGGGATGTCTGTGTCTGTCAGACTCAGATACTACCATATCAGCAGAGCAGTAACGTAAGGCACAGCATACTATATGGCAGGTGTTTTTTTTTCTTGAAGTATTGTGATTTTTATTCTTGTAATATTAGGCTATAACGTTCTTTTTCTCAAAATGTTACAATATTATAAGAACAATTTTAAAATGCTTGCAGATCAGCAATATTCAGATATTTGACAATATTTTTTTTCAGCAGAGATAACAATAAACGACATGAATTGATCTACAGGAGAATAGATAGGCGAAAAGAAATCCAGAAGCAAATTGGGTGATTGTCAGACTTTGCTGTTCTGAGTTAAGGGTGGGGGCAGTCACATTTCGGCAGGCTATAAATGTGTGTATGTAATCTATGTCCTATCTGTTTCTGTGTAAACTCGTGACAAATATTTCCCCGCTCAAAAATTGGACAGCTATTGTCACTTTTTTACAATAACATTTTATTTACTCCTGGTTTGGCTATCAGGACAACATGACCAACATTGCCCTCTAGCGGCGTGCAGTCGGTTTTCGGCACAACACCGGAAGCAGCTGTGCTCATCGTGGCTAACTTGAAGTGTCTAGTCTGATTGCAGAGGCTTGTTGCCCGTTGTTGTAAACCGTTTCCCCCACCCCGTGAGTCCTGCTCTTGCCGTCACGTAGCTCAACCGGAGTGAACCACCTGAGTCCGTGTGTATGGATACAATTGTTTAAGTGGACTTTGTGCACATTTACCGGACGTTTCACCTCAGACTCATCTCCGTTAGCCAAGAATGCTAAATGAAGTTAGCGTAGCGTGCTAGCTGGAAACAGACCGAGACGGAACTCCACAGCGCTAAGTCTGAGTGACTATTGGATAGAGACCACGCTGTATTCTTCATGGACTCACAATGTCCAGATAAACCTGTCTGAATGGACTCTGTGCTGTCCCATTTATCTGAAACCCCCGGCATTATCTCCTGGTGTCCTACGAATCTAATGAAGTTAGCTAGCTAGCTTGCGACGCTGAAGTAGACGGATCCGTACGTA
>NC_053119.1:5448049-5470549 GCF_010015445.1 Perca fluviatilis | reverse complement strand
GGTCAGTGAACTAGCATGTTGCTACTCCCCACAGTAGGCTGCTTGAAACACACTGACGACTATCAACACACAGGACCAGTTGACCAATCACAGTCCTTGAGGTCTGCGTCGCCTCGACGGAAAGTTACACATTTTTGGAGGTGCGCGTCGAGCTACGGCGGAGCGCTCGGAGAGGGGTTCGCTTCGACGCAGAGGGGTTCGCTGGGGTACGCCATCGATTCGACGCAGAAGCATAAATCAGCCTTAACGCTGCTTCAAATTACGGCATTTTTTACAATTCTTTCTCTGCAGCTTTAATGTAAAATCAAGATTTTTACCGTTGTAGTTGATTGAGTTGAAGTTCATTTTGAACTACTGACTAATTATTCAACATGTAATGTTAACATGAAGTAACAGTTTGCTAAGACTTGTGCATGTGTTTCATTCTTCTCTTCAGACGTCCAGCAGCTGTTGGTGGTTAAAGCAGAGGTTCCCCTCGAGCAGCAGGAGTGGAGCTCCAGTCTGGACCAGGTGGACCCAGAGCCCCCCCCACACATTAAAGAGGAACTCTGGACCAATCAGGAGGGAGAGCAGCTTCAAGGGCTGGAGGAGGCTGACATCAACTTCCCGTTTACTTCTGTCTCTGTGAAGAGTGAAGAAGACGACGAAGAGGACTGGGTAGGACCAGAACCAGCCAGGAACTCAGATCCAGATAGTCCTTTACAACCAGCTACTCATGACAAGACTGCAAACTCCTCTGAACATGAGACTGATGACAGTGGTGACTGGGAGGAGACTAGGGAACCTCAGTCAGGTTTAAACCCTCTGCAGAACAGTGAAGTAGCTATAAGTGATGTGGAACCTCTGAAGAAACACACTGGAGTCCAAACAGACGGGAAACCATTTTGTTGCTCGGTGTGTGGTAAAAGATACCCTCTGAAGAAGTCTTTATCAATTCACATGAGACTTCATTCAGAAGGAAAACATTTCACCTGCTCAGTTTGTAAAACAAGTTTCTGCAGCAAAAGCAATTTGGTTATGCACATGAGAATCCACACCGGGGAAAAACCTTTTAGTTGCTCATTTTGTAGCAAAAGATTTGCACGAAAGACACATCTGAGAGACCACTTGTCTTCCCACACCGGGGACAAACCATTTAGTTGTTCAGTTTGTAGCAAAACGTTCATACAAAAGAATCACCTGAAACAACACTTGACTGTCCACACGGGCGAGAAGCCGTTTAGTTGTTCAGTTTGTAGTAAAACCTTCGCGCTGAAGCAAAATCTGAAACGGCACTTGACCGTCCACACCGGGGAGAAACCATTTAGTTGCAGCGTTTGCGATAGAAGTTTTAATCGGCAGGATAGCGTCAAAAATCACAAGTGTGTTGGTGAGGGCAGCGGAAATAAATGAAGCCGCACAGATGCTTGCTGAGCCAATTTTCTTTCCAGCAGGATCAAGGAACTGATGGCAAGACTTGGTTCAACGTTGATAAGATAGAAATTGTCAGACTTACAGGGCTGGGCGTCGTTCAAAATCTTTCGATCTCGTGTGAATTTCGATGCCGGTTCCTTAACGATAGTTTTTTCGATACAGTATGTTTTAAAATCCATTTCAACATCAACAAAAATACATGAAACGCACAACTTTTATTTTCCACCTTAAAGGTCCCATGACATGGTGCTCTTTGGATGCTTTTATATAGACCTTAGTGGTCCCCTAATACTGTATCTGAAGTCTCTTTTATATAGACCTTAGTGGTCCCCTAATACTGTATCTGAAGTCTCTTTTATATAGACCTTAGTGGTCCCCTAATACTGTATCTGAAGTCTCTTTTATATAGACCTTAGTGGTCCCCTAATACTGTATCTGAAGTCTCTTTTATATAGACCTTAGTGGTCCCCTAATACTGTATCTGAAGTCTCTTTCCCGAAATTCAGCCTTGGTGCAGACTTACAGCCACTATAGCCAGTCCCACAATGAGCTTTCCTTAGGATGTGCCATTTCTGTGTCTGTAGCTATTGAGGAGGAGAGAGGGGGGAAGGGCAAGGTGGAGGGTGGGATGTGGCCTTGACCAACTGCCACTTTTCTCGTTTGAAAGCCATGATGTCTCTCTCTCTCTCATGGGTTGGCCAAATTCTCTGGGTGGGCAAAGCAGAGAAAGGGGAGGTAACCTTGCTTGTTATGACCTCATAACAAGCAGATTCCAAAACGGCTCATCTGAGCTTTCATTTTCTCAAAGGCAGAGCAGGATACCCAGGGCTCGGTTTACACCTATCACCATTTCTAGCCAATTGGGGACCATAGACAGGCTGGGGGAACTCATATTAATGTTAAAAAACCTCATAAAGTGAAATTTTCATGCCATGGGACCTTTAATTGTGAATCAAAACAGTTATCAAAATAAAAAAATTCTGGTAACACTGCTCACTCAGAGTAACATTAATAAGATACTTAGGATTGGTATCAATCCGAACTTTAAAAATTAACACAAAAAAAGAGAAGCCTTTTGCCACAACATGAACATATTATAAATAAATAAATGACATTATGTACAGGCTAATATTGAACTAACTAAAATGCAAAGGAATGTAAAGAACAAAGACTTTTTAGTGCAAACTGCATAATGACACAAACCGTTAACAATAAACTTGGTGACTGCCCTGTTGTCAACATCGAACTAATGGAGAACTAACTGAAGTGCAAAGAAATGTCATTGAATTGCCTTGTTGCTGAAAGGTGCTGTAGAAGTTGCCTTGCCTTACAACCTCAGCCTGTCAGTCAGTCATCAGGGCACAGAAACCACCGTTGGGCCTGCTTGTCTCACAGGAAGTGCAAAACGACAGCACCGCGACCGCTTTCGGCTCGCCATTAACATCATAGCGTGCGTGCGTGCGTGTGTCGGGGCTCCGCTCTGTGTCAGTATGCAGTGAGGACAGATAAGCTTGCGCTTACGTGCTCAGATGCTTTTGGAACTGAAATTTGGCACCAAAAGATAAATAATTTTTCGATACTCATAGGATCGGAGTATTATTTTCGGTGCCGTAAAAGTATCGACATTCGGTGCCCAGCCCTACAGACTTAAGGCCTTTTTACACGGGGAGCGCCACTTCGCCTGCGTAGTGGCGTGGATCCGCGGGGTCTACTACGCTCCTCATGTGAAGGACGCCAGGCCATCAATGTGTGGTAACCATGGGGATTCTGTTTACTACTGTATCCCTGCCGAAGCCGGACAAGCCAGACCCACATCCAGATGTTGGGTCTGGGAACTCCCCATTGGCAGGGCTCAATAAAGGGGCGAGATAAACGGTTGTCTTTCAAATTCCCTCTGCACGTAATAGGATAGCGCTACAACCAGGCAGAGCAACGCTGGCTGATAGATTAAACTTTTGCCGTATCCGGTCGGCAAAACTCCGAACACATCTTCCTTTTTTAAGAATGACTTCAGTGGCGTTCTTTGTTCTTTTCTCAAAGAAAAGCTGAACTCCAAGTCTTCCAGAGTCGCGGCCAAAGCCGATTCCAAAGACCGCTGTTCGCCAGCAGCAGCCATCTTCTTTGTTTTCAAGTAGCAGGGAATTCACGCGGAACTGTTGCAACTCTGCCGTCATTATGTTAAGCCCGCCCACCGACTATATACACGATGCGATTGGCCTGCTAGGTTTGTTTTCAGCTAGTTGTCATTCATTTGTGCTATTTTAGATGTTTTTTTTTTTTGCATGTTTTTTAACTTTACTTTTATTTTTTTTTTGTCCTTGATCTGGTTGCTGGCTAGAGTCAAACTTTGGGGGCGGGGTGTGAATTACGAGGTGCAACAGTCGCTCCCCATGTGAAGAGCTTTTCAAGCCTGATACAGAATAGGGCTTTTCAGCTCTGATGAAGCTACACAATCAAGTTTCAAGTTACATTTATTCATAAAGCACTTAAAAAGCAAACAAGTTTGCACCAAAGTCCTTGACGAAGACAACTAAAAAACCATGTATACAAGCATAAACATATATGCTATATATTCATATATACATAGATGTGGTGGAAGTACAACTTTTAAATAGAAACAAGACGAAACACAAATTAAAACTTGAAATGCAGGTTAAAACAGGGATACGCAGTAAATACAGGTTTATGTTATTTTATTTTCTGGGCACTTTTTGTTATATGTATTCATTGACTTACCTTTTTCAAATTGTCTTAAAGTATGTTATGTCCCTACGACGACTCTGTGGTCAACATTTGGGACTGGTAAATAAAATTACTTGACTTAGATCCCAATAACTTAATTTATTTCAAATTTAATGGATCGTTTTGGTCTTGGATACGTTTCATCTTGTGTAAAACATGAACCGTTGATTGAACTGCTCATACAATATTTAGTGTAAGTTCAGTTGAATCACAAATCCTCAGACAAACTCTGATTGGACACAAATCAACAGCTGAGGGTAAAGTGCAGATTTAACGCTTGGGCTATAGATAAAGTGTCTTGTGTACTGTTGAGTCTTAATGGATTTATAGTAGGGCTGGGCAATATATCGATATTATATCGATATCGTGATATGAGACTAGATATCGTCTTAGATTTTGGATATCGTAATATCGTGATATGACATAAGTGATGTCTTTTCCTGGACTTAAAGGCTGCATTACAGTAAAGTTATGTACTTTTCAGAACTTACCAGACTGTTCTAGCTCTTATTTGCCTTTTCCCCACATAGACATTATGTCCACATTACTGATGATTATTTATCTAAAATTTAAGTGTGAAAATATTTTGTTAGAGCACCAATCGTCAACCCTAGAATATCGCCACAATATCGATATCGAGGTATTTGGACAAGAATATCGTGATATCTGATTTTCTCCCTATCGCCCAGCCCTAATTTATAGGGGAATTATGTGATAAACTAATAATAGTTTTGATTCTGTCCCAGGATTGTTTAGGGATTTTAAAATCATTCGACAGACATTCTTTATAGTAGTTTGATTTTGCACTATGGCTCATTGTCTTGCTTATATTTCTCAACTGTCTATTTCCCAATCAGTATGTTCCTCTAACATTTAGCCCATGCTTTATCCTTCTGCCTGTCTTCATTTGAATTTTGATATTTTATATATCCTGACACGGTTACGGTGCTCGCCGTATTCTCTATTGAACCTGTCATAGATTTGTGTGTGCTTAAATAATGTGAGAGTGAAAGCACAATCTGAATCCAGATTGGCTGATTAGGAGGCTGGCTATTTAAAGGTGCAGTAGGTAAGACTTATAAAACTAACTTTCTGTCATAATGGCTGAAACTGACCCTATGTTTGAGTAGAACTACATGAAGCAGGTCATTTAAAAAACATTCTAGCTCCTCTGGCACCACCTACAGCCTGTAGTGTGATTTGCAAAAATCCACCGCTCCCTGTTCAGATGCACCAATCAGGGCCAGGGGGGGGGGTGTCTAATTGCGTGTCAATCACTGCTCATGCACTAGTATTCATTCAAAAAAAATAATGTATGTGACGCTCCGACCCTCCTAGATCGGGGCGTAACATGTGTATCGTTAGTCTTTGTAGAACTAAACCTATGGTGGGTTGGTGGTATGTAACACTTGTGCTTTATTTATTTGGTACCCCTAAAATCGCATGTGCCCCCAGCCTGACCCATCCATTTGAAATGGTCTAGAACTGCCACTGGCTCATGGTCTTGCTTATATTTTTCGACTGTATATTTCCCAATCACTATGTTTCTTTGTGTGACTAAATTAAGCCCATGTTTTATGACTTTTAATATTTTCCAAACAGAGAGACATGGGCCTGTAAAATAAGTTTGATCACTTTTTATTTTATTTTCAACTTGTACGGCCTCATTTTCTTATTCTAAAACAGGTGTATTGTATTTATTTGTTATAGTGTCTTTTACATATTGTTATTGTAATTCTATTATTTATGTATGTTATTGTATGTTGCGCTACTTGCTTTGTTGTTTGTTAGGTATTTTATTGTGCAGTCTCTGTGAAATGTTTAGATGAGTCAGGGTTTCTGCCTAAAGCTTTTATTGTGAAGGATAAAGCGGAAGTGGTGAATTCTGACATGTGCTTCCATTGACTGTTTTTTGATAATAAAGAGAAGCCGTGTGTAGCAAAGTCTCCGTTCATAAGTCATGGCTCACGTTTTTATTTTATAATTCTAAGTTCACGCATTCAGTTACGTGCTCACACACTTCCTCCATTCACACACACGGAGCCTCAATCGTGTTTGTAACGTTATGGGTTGAAGAGGTTAGCCAGGTCCTAGTTGTAAATCGTTTTTTCTCCGTGAGTTCTGCTCTTTCAGCGTTACGTAGTTAATCAGATACAACCAGATTGGACCACCAGAGCCCGTATGCATTGATGAACTTGTTTAAGTGGACTATGTGCACATTTTGGGGGACATTTGACCTCAGACTCATCTCCTTTAGCCAAGAATGCTAAATGCAGTTAGCTTAGCCTGCTAGCTGGAAATAGACGGATACGGAACTCGGCCACACAGAGGTAGCTTGTCGGAGCGACTATTCGGCAGAGACCGAACTATTTTTTATGGACCCACAATAGTGCAGATGACCCTGTCTGGACGGTCTCTGTGCTGTCCCCTTTGTTTGAAAACGTCGGAATTATCTCCTGGTGTCCTACGAAGCTAATGAAGTTAGCTTGCTAGCTCCCCGAAGTAGACGGACCCGAACAACACAGCGCACTTGTCAGAGTGAGCAAACCGGTTTTAACGTTGTGTGTCTGGAGAAAAAGTTTCTGTGATTTAGTAAAAATGTCTAAAGTTCAACTGCTGAGAGATTTTGTGAACCAGCGACTAACTGCGGCTGCTGAAGAGATATGTGAGCTGTTTGAAAGAACGATAGCAGAGTACGAGGAGGAACTTGAGTTCCGTTCAAAAGAAAATCACCGACAACTGAAACTGATGGACGCCGCTGATTGCAACCCTAAAGTCCGGTTACACAGAGCAGGTTTGTACAGCTTTGTTGTTGTTATCACTTAAAACTGCTGGGGAAACAGTGGAGGAGGAAGTATTCACAAACTTTACTGAAGTAAAGTACATTTACTCAAGGTTTGTACTCCTACTGTATTAGTGCTGGTCGATATGGAGAAAATCAAATATCACGATGTTTTTGACCAAATACCTCGATATCGATACCTCGATATCGATACCGCTACGATATTGTAGTGTTGACTAATTGTGCTTTCACAAAATATTTACACAATGAGATATTTGATAAATAATCATCAGTAATGTGGATATAATGACTAAGTGGTTAAAGGCAAATAATAGAACAGTTAACACCAGTCTGGTAAGTTCAGAAAATGACATCACTTTACTGTCATGCAGCCTTTAAAACCAGGAAAAGACAACACTTATGCCATATTACGATATCCAAAATCTAAGACGATATCTAGTCTCATATCACGATATCGATATATTGCCCAGCTCTAAACTATATAGTTCTTTTTACTCTGCTAAATTTGTGTGACCGCTTTAGTTACTTTTCAGATGACAGTTTTTCACCCCCTTCTTTTCCAGTGACAACCACAAATCTCCAGATGTGTTGATGTTGAATGTTGATAAAAGGATGCAGTGTTCCTTTATGTGTTGATGAGAAAATTCTCCTACTTCTCAAGCTACATAAACTATTAAAAAGGCCTCTTGGATCAGCTGGAAAATGTAGCTGCAGCTGTTTTTCTGACACCATAAAAAGTTTTAAAAACTTTTTAGAGATACAGGGATCTCACAGGACAGCTACAAACATGATGATCTTATATAATATGATGCATTGCTGTAGATGAAACTACCTAACAGTGTATATATACAGTAGTTAAAATTAGCACAACCGTAAACATCTACAGCAGTAAAATGCAACATACACATTAATGCAGCAGGAATATAAATCCAGAAACAGATGGAATACAGTTGTGCTCATAAGTTTACATACCCACGCTAAAGTTGACTATAGAGGAATAAAAAAACATCTTTTGGAAATTGATCGTAATGCCTTAATAAAAAATAAAAAAAAGGAAAAATCCAACCTTTAAGGGCACCAACTTTCTTTGTGAATGAATAATGTATCGTAAATAAATAAATGTTCTTCCTTAAAATACAGTGGGCATAAATAAGTACACCCCTATGTTAGATTCCCATAGAGGCAGGCAGATGTTTATTTTTAAAGGCCAGTTATTTCATGGATCCAGGATATTATGCATCCTGATAAAGTTCCCTTGGCCTTTGGAATTAAAATACCCCCCCCCACATCATCACATACCCTTCACCATACCCCCACATCATCACATACCCTTCACCATACCCTCCCACATCATCACATACCCTTCACCATACCTAGAGATTGGCATGATTTTATTTCAGTTCGCCTAATAGCTGGTTTGATTTACATTGAGAGATGAACTTATGGAAAGTAGCCCATGCCAATCTCTAGGCACAACTGTAGGAAAACACTAACGGGAAACATTTTGCTCCACTTGTAGTGGAGTATTTTCACAGTTTGGTATTAGTGTTTTTACTTCAGTACAGGATCTGAATACTTCTTTCACCACTGGTTACAAGTTAAAGTCCTGCAACTAAAATGTTACTTAGGTAAAAGTATGTAAGTATGATCAGGATGATGTACTGTAATCATTTATTAAAATTAATAAAATAAATATTAAAATGTCCCCTGTGACTGTTACATTGCAGTGTTTCCCACAGGTTGAGAATTTACTTGTGGTGGTGGGTAGCGCAGGATGTGACGGTATGGTGCGTGATGGCTGGGTTCACGAAAATTCTGGTCAAGCGAAGGTTTATGAACTATTTATTGAAAACAATGACTAGGCTACATAACATTAACAGATACTTTTGAAATAATTATTTACATATCAGACTACAATATGATTAAAAATACAGATGAAGTGTAGCCTAAGCTTTGTCAATTAAATCTGGTTGGTTTCTCAAATGTTACGGTTCAGCAGATAAAATACCTGATTACCCAGAGCCCAAATAGGCTAATATGTGTTGGCTAACTTAACCATAATACTATAATCCATACAGAAAGTTACATGTTAATTAAAATTCTCAACAAATCTCAACTCACAATCATTTAAGACTAAGGCTATCTAATGTTAATTATTATTTTTTTGTTAGATCATGGTTTGTTTTTTGAATGTTTTAATCTGTGTTTTGGGGATCGTCAACACACTGTTTGGTAGGCTACTGTACATGTCCTTGTTGCATTCATTAAGATCTCATCTGAAGATTTGTCATTCAAATCAGGGGCGATTCTAGGATCAGACCTTTAAGGGGGCTCAGCCCCTAATGAGAATGTGACACAGATATAGTGCCTTGCAAAAGTGTTAACCCCCCCTCTGCTAAATCAGTAATTTCACTGGGTAACAATGAATATATTTATTTATTATTATAACGGAGGATAAATGTCAAATATTGAACATGTGAAAAAACTACTAAAGTCCCTTTATGGACCAGAATCAAATGAAATGATAATGAGGTGTAAATAATAAAAAATAAAACTTTCCTTGACTGGGTTACAGGTGCATAGCATTAGGGACAGTGACACAACATATTACTCTATTACTCTAACTTCAGGCACTAAAATTGATTTATAAAAAAATAATTATTTGTTTTTTATTATTATAATTTTTAGGGGGGCTTTAGAGGGGTGTAAAATCACCACTGATTCAAACAACTCTGAGTTGTACTTAAACTTTCACAGGCAACTTAAAGGGGCACTATGCAGTTTTGGCCATTTCTTCGCTTTTTGCTGGCAGGTTTCTCTATAGAGCTCCCCCTACAGGTTTCTCTATAGAGCGCCCCCTACAGGTTTCTCTATAGAGCCCCCCCCCCTACAGGTTTCTCTATAGAGCCCCCCCCCACAGGTTTCTCTATAGAGCTCCCCCTACAGGAGCATAAAATATGCTCCTTATCTCCTGACAGTGCACATGGAGTGAGTAGTGGTGCAATATATAATGATTCTGTTGGGGGAGCATTATTTGATAGGGTATATTTGTCTATCAGAATATGCTACCACTGAAATATTCAATAAAGATATAATGGAGTATCAAAATATTCTCAAATAAACATAAGATGTGAATACTGTTAGAGTTATACCTCTATGGGATTCAGCCTGCTTGCACAATTGGAAATGGGAACTAATAAGGAAGCACATTTCAAGAGGGCAGCGCAACTCGATAGACTCCATCGCTAACTTGTTAGCCGGTTCCTGAATGGGCGAATGTGTGCAGTGCTGTGAAGTAATTCGTTACATCGTGGGACCTGATATCACGCCATACTTCCTGACGCTGAGGCCGGTGGCTCGCCGGACGAAAGTTGCGAGGGTGGTTTTTCCGCTCACAGGCGCTAGGGGGGAGCGAGACGACCACCATTCAACTCAAAGAAAGTCATATAACCATTCCAATGACTCCGAAGTTGTTAAGTTAAGGTAAATTAAGCTAAAAAAAACTGCATATTTCCCCTTTAATAAAATCTTGGGTTTTACTCGGGCTCAAGTCCATAAATACAGTTAATGGATTTAGGCTCAGTTAGCAACGATTAGCTCCGTTAGCGCTAAGCTCCGTAGCTCCATTATAAAGATATGGAGTGGAGGAAACTGCCGTGGACAAGTAAAACCTATGTATGGGAAACACTGTACTATTATATAGTATATCATTAGATTAATATTGCTTGTGCATTAATGTTGTTGACGCACATTTGTTTTTTTGGTCGGCATCTCTGTCTGCATCGCTCCTCCGCACAGCATCAAGTCGCCTATACTCTCCAATGCGTGGTCCACTGCCTGTTCTGCCCTCTAATGTCCGTCCGCACCGCGTCCCGCCACCCACACTCCCCACCAATGCGTGGTCCGCTGGCCCGTACCAACCTCTGATGTCCGGCACTCCACCGATGCTGTCCCAATTCAGCGCTTCCACGTCCTCGTGTCTCTCCGTCTTGCCATCGCGATCCGTGGCCGTGATGGACAACGAACAACACATGGAGCCAACCGCACATCGCTCGTACAAAGGTGAGTTTTTTTTTTTAACTTATTGTTGACACACATTTGGTTTTGGTTGGTAATGTAAGCGCGTGCCCAGTGTAGATTGCAGGATGCACAGAATCCAGATTTTTGGGGTTCGGCCGAATACCGAATCCACTGGTTGAGATTCTGCCGAATCCAAAACCGAATACCGAATCCTCCTCCCATCCTCAGTCCATTAACACAGTAAACGCATTAATGAAGTAAACGGTGACTGTCCTTCCTTTGCCGTACCTGAAGTTGCTGCATTCTGGCTGCTGTCTGTAGATTCCTTCGTGCACAACTCGTATTCTTTCGGATGTTTCTTACCAGATGTTGTAACAGCGGCCATGTTGTGTATAGTTTAGGGTCCTCGCCACGACGAGACAAATCAGCATTGAACAGATTGAACATGTAGCTGGACTTGAATGGCCTTCTTTTGACTGAAAGTACTGCCAAACAACAACTTTTTCTGCTTACGAGTTCCATTTTCGGTCCAACTACGTAAACACCTTCCCGTAATCAACGGCGCCGTCATTACGTTGACCAGCGTAGCGCAAGCGTAGGGTTCGGTGGAAAAAAATTCTATGGTTCGGCAGAAACCGAAGCCCGTCAAAAAGCCCAATATTCAGCCAAATCCGAAACCTGGATTCGGTGCATCCCTAATGCAATATTTGAAAAAAAACTCCTCTGTTGAAACCCAGCAATTGTCCAAAATCCACAATTTTAACTTGTATATCAATCCGTTTATTTTTACATAACAAAACTCTTCTCAAAACACACTAACTGAAAAACCATTTCACATTCTCACGTTTCCATGGTCAAAGAACGGTCAACCTCGATGTGTGCCACACACTTGGCAATTAGTCCGCACTTGGTAAACTATGGCTAACCCCAGCGTCACACACTGGTACCAATGAAAAGGCTCCAACAACCAGCCCCTGTTTCTTTATGGATATACAAGACATGATGATTAAATACAAACACATGGAGCCATAAAAAAACTTTAAACTAATTAAATCATTTTCCAAAAATGTAAAATTACCTTGTAATTAAAATAAACAACAAAACAGCTTTGTCACTGGTCTGTCAGTAGCATTTGTCTTTGTTTGGCTTTTAGACCGATCTAACCATGCCTGATTTGTCAGGGAAGGTTTTGATTACTTTTCTGATTATGCAGGAATTTAGGGGGCTTTGGTGCCTGCGATCAATATAATGTCTCCACCTTTGTCTTTCCTGTAATGAAGCAAGATATTCTCTGAAACCATCTTTTCCAGAATTTATCCAAAATGTACTGTACGTTTCCCTCTTCTTCTTACATACTGGTCATTTTGATCAAACACGCCTGGAGTCAAACTTGGTTTCCTTTTCAATTAGGACCTGCGGAGAATTTGATAAAAGGGTTCATAAGTTAGCTTTAGCTTCACAAAAGGCAGTGCTGTGTTCGATGCTTCCCAACGGCACATATTCTCTTGGCCACAAATCAAATGTTCAGAATCTTTTGTTCTCATTGTTGATGTATTTCAAGACTGTGGTGTTGTCAGTCCAGAAACATGATTCATCCAATTGAAGCTGTAATTCTTCTTTTACCATCTTGTCTACCCAAACAGACAACACAGTGCCAGTTGGCTCCAAACGAGGAGTGGTTACTAGTTTAGATGGGGCCACTCTGTCTTTTCCAAGAAGGAAAGAAATGCATACATCACCTGGTTCATTCTGTAACCTCAGGGATGCTTGGTCCCGCTTTCCATTGGGAGTTGGTCCCGCTTTCCATTGGGAGTTGTTCCCTTTCCAAATTGAGCTCACTCACTCAGTGATCCTTCTTAGGAATAGCTCGCAGGACTTTGCGATTGTTGCTGATCCACTGTGTGAGATGAAAGCCTCCTTTCTGGCAAAGGTCTCCAAGGAACACTTTGTACTGCTTTTTCCACAGATGGTGAGCTTTTCATACAGTCATCCACATAGAATTTTCTATGTAGTGTAAGTTATGTCCGGAAAGCTGCCTTGATGGTCATCTGCAGTCTTCCTCAAAATCTGTTGTCCACATCTGTACGTCATCGTACAGTCATCTCCATTGGGCCACCATAGGAATCAAAGAAAGTCCTTGTCTTCCTCTGCCACTTTGACTTGTCGAGACATGGACTTTACATTAGACATAAATAAAAGTTGTTGTTTTTTTAACTGATTCACAGGAGCACTCCTATTAAGGAACGTGTAAGGTTTGGGCAGAAGTTGATCATTTGATGAGGTTCATTTGAACTCAGCTCAACAGTGAAAAACAACCCCCAACTTGCCTTTGCGTGGGTGGTAAACACCGTACTGTGGAACAGATTCTCTTCAACACGCAATTCATCCTGTGGGACATTTTCAGCATAACAATTGCTGCTAACAGATGTTGCCTTTTAAGGATTCTGTAGTGTGGAATTATGATTAATTGCATTTCGAACATTTTCAGTCCTTAATTTTGTGTCCGGCACGTTTTTTATTTTCCATCATGGACTCTGTGATCTTTGCATCAGGAATGACGGTTGTTGCTTTTGTCTTTTGCTTCTCAAAATAAGATTCTATTTCATCCTGATCTGAAAATGTTTGCAAAACTGCAGTTTCTGCAACTGAGGCTTCAATCTCTGCATCAATTTCCACTTGCTCCATTTGTTTGCGATATGATTCTGAAGTTTCTGAAGAGCAAGTTTCTTTTTCATCGGTGCTGCACGTGCCAGAAGTGCAGCTCTCTTGGCTTTGGCTTGTGCACGTGCAATTTCAAGTGAGGATTTGTTTGTGCCATCAGGAGAAAATAAATGGTTAGTACTCGTAAATGTTACTGTATGAAGCCGCTGCATTCCTTTTAATAGCCTGATGGGACGGGCTAGACAGAGAGGGGAGAGCTGCAGGAAGAGGTCTTACTCTTCTTCAAACTGGCCTTTTTTAAAATTCTTTCTGCAGCTTTAATGTAAAAGCAAGAATTTTACTGTCTTAGTTGGATAAGTTGAAGCTCATTTTGAACTACTAACTATTGATTAACATGGAACGTTAACACGACTTTACAGTTTTTAATCATGTGCATGTATTTCACTATTCTCTTCAGACATCCAGCAGCTGTTGGTGGTTGAAGATGATGTTCCCCCTGAGCAGCAGGAGTGGAGCTCCAGTCTGGACCAGGAGGACCCAGAGCCCCCCCCACACATTAAAGAGGAACTGGAGGAACTCTGGACCAGTCAGGAGGGAGAGCAGCTTCAAGGGCTAGAGGAGGCTGATATCAAGTTCCCATTCACTTCTGTCCCTGTGAAGAGTGAAGAAGATGATGAAGAGAAAGCTCAGTCCTCACAGCTTCATGAAAGCCAAACTGAGGAGAACAGAGAGGCAGAGAGAACAGAAGCTGATGGAGAGGACTGGGGAGGACCAGAACCAGCCAGGAACTCAGATCCAGATAGACCTTTACAACCAGCTACTCTTGACAAGACTGTAGAGTCCTCTGAACCTGAGACTGATGACAGTGGTGACTGGGAGGAGACTAGGGAACCTCAGTCAGGTTTAAACCCTCTGCAAAACAATGAAGTACCTGGAAGTGATGTGGAACCTCTGAAGAAACGCACTGGAGTCCAAACAGGAGGGAAACCATTTTGTTGCTCGGTTTGCGGTAAAAGATTCTTTCTGAAGAAGACTTTAACGTCCCACATGAGACTTCATTCAGAAGGAAATCATTTCACTTGCCCAGTTTGTAAACTGGTATCCAGCAACAGAAGCACTTTGGTTAAACACATGAGAATCCACACAGGGGAGAAGCCATTTACTTGTTCACTTTGCAATAAACAATTTGCACAAAAGGGACATTTGAGACGACACTTGACTGTCCACACAGGTGATAAACCGTTTAGTTGTTCTGTTTGTAGTAAAACATTCACACAAAAGGGGAATCTGACAAAGCACATGGCAATCCATACTGGGGAGAAACCATTTAGTTGTTCATTTTGTAGTAAAAGTTTCACACAAAAGGGGAATCTGAAACAACACCTGGCTGTCCACACAGGGGAGAAACCATTTAGCTGTTCAGTTTGTGGCGAAAGATTTACACAAAAGGGACATTTGAAACAGCACTTGAGTGTCCACACAGGGGAGAAACCATTTAGATTTAATTTGGATTAAGTTTAGATAAAGAATTTACTCATCTGTGCTAGGCATCAGAAATAAATTAAGCTGCTGTTATGTAGGGGTTTGTATATTTGTTGAGTGTGTGCTTTGTTGTGTGCTTTATCCAGGGAGCACTCAGCTCCCTGGATAAAGGAGGGAGGAGACCGTGCAACATCCTCTTCTCCTCTGTTTGTGCTGGCCGGCAGCAGACTGTACTGGGTGAAGCGTGTGAAGTTGGTAGGATTGACTAATTTTTACTTAAAAAGGAGGGTGGTGATTTTGGGATTTAGTTTACAAGTCATTTAGGCTACGTTCCCACCGCAAGTCTTAATGCTTATTTCTTTTTTTTTTTTTTGCTCCGATCCGGGGGTATTTTCTTTTTCTTTTAAGGGCTGTTCACATGACCTTTTAAAATGTGGCCTATATCAGATTCCAGTGTGAACTGTTTAAGGTTTCGAACTGACCCGCATGTGCAAAAGAACAATAACAATGACATCAGACGCAGCACGCTGTTGCACTAAAGTTAGGGAGGTTATTGAGGAAGTCAGCATTTTTGCTTTTATTTCAAAATGTTTGTGTAATGGCAGCCGTAACATCAATGAGCATACACTAATTAGGTCTAACAGCTCCTTCTCCCTCCATTGACTTGCTCCATTACTGTTCTCCGTTTTTAATTTTACTGTCTGTGTCTAGGGCTAACTCCCGCCAGATCATCATTTTGACAAATGTTGAAATGTAGATTGACGTAAAAGTCGCATCAAATCCGCCTTGGTTGTTCACACTGCGGCCGCATTGAAAAAAATCAGACCTGGGTCTGATTCTGGACCACATATGGAAGTGGTCTAAATGATTTGAAAAAATCAGATCTGGGCAAGATTTTAGTGTTCATACTACTTCTGAAGAAGTCTGTCCTGGTCACTTGACCCCCAGAAAAAATCTGATTTGGGATCACTTTTGCCAGCAGTCTGAACGTAGCCTTAGTCTTTGCCATTATCTAGCACACAGTTCCTTTCCTCCTTATAGATCAGCCTCTGCCTGTCCATGGCAAGCTTGCTTTTGGTTTTGAAGTTTGTGGAGCAGTGATTGCTGTTGCACATTTTCTTTTCCGGTTATCAATACATTGTATTGTACATCCTTCCTTTGACCCATTTTACATCAATGGTTCCTCCCTGATCCCTATCGGGACGTATCGCTGCAAAGATGCTTGTTGAGCATTTTTTTTTTTTTCCCAGCCGGATTGAAGTACTGAACGCAAAACTTGGTTGAACATTGATGAGCTAAAAAGTGATATTTAAGGCTGAAACAGATCAAAAATAAGCTTTTTCAGCTAAATCAAGCTACAAAATCACAAGTGTTTTATTTGTCCCCATGTTATTTGCCATTTCTCAGGCACTATGCTTTTTGTTATTACATGTATTCATCAATTAAACTTGTTTTAAATTAATTAGTTATATTTACATCGCTATGTTTGAGCTGAATTATCAGCGGTAGAGGTGTGACTCGCAAGATTAAACATGACAAGATTTCTGTGGCGCTGTCTCGCGCAGACCACTCTCTTTCTCTGTTAAAATGAGTCGGGAAGCGGACAGCAAAACCTAGCTTTACTTTTAATGATAATAAACAAAGAGCAATGTTCTCCCTTCGTCTTATAATGGTCATAAATCAATACTAGAGTAGCCTACTTCCTTGTTCAGCACTGCAATTAATAAAATGCCGAGGAGGAGAAAAGAGCATCTGTCTTCACAAAAATCATCTTTTGAGTGTTTCATGGTCATTTATTTGTGCCTTAGAACATAATCAATGTGAAACAATATAAAAATAAGCTTTATATATATGTCTGTCTACTTTACAATGACAAATTCATGTACAAAACATTTGGTCTCAACTACTGCCAGAAAACGCGTAGTTATGTTGTAACCTTGGTTATCTTAGTGAAGAGACTCTCCACCATACGTATGGAATAAGTAAGTGTGACTGTTAGTTATCCCTTGTATTTTCCTTCGTGTCATACGGACTTGGTTTGTTTATTTTCATTTTGTATTCCCCTGTCCAAACGCGTTCGATCAAAGCACGGCTGCCAGTTCACGTGAAATGACATCACATAGTACACGAGAGTCATCAGGGGACCTGAAGCTCAACGCCAGGGCAATGCAACAACGTCAAATAAACTGAACGAAGGAACCAAAGGACAACCACAAGGGTTATACAGGAAAAGAAGCCAGTCATCGAAGTTTGTGGCAAAACCGTTCAGTGCTTGGTTTTCATTTTGGGACTTTCGATTGAATAAAAGACTATTTTTCTTATTTCAATTTCTTGAACCCAATCTCGTGTCTCGTCTCGTCTCGTGAGCCGGGTGTCTCGTCATACCCCTAATCGGCGATGATGAAACTGAAGCAAGATACTTAACCTTCTTACTATTCAGCAACATTTTCTCTCCAGTTTAAAGTCATTATTAATTGTTTTTTTTTTACGTTACTGTAAAAAGTGTATTTTTGTGCATAAATAACTGAAGTGTGACTATACCTGAAAAGTAAGTGTGGTTAATTGTGTACATCGTTTCTTTCTTCTTCAACATGGCCAACAAATATATCTCTTTGATATATTGGAGTGATTCTGTTTCTATGTGCGCCTCCATGGAAGGAGAATCTTTCATATTCAGCAAATTCAGCAAATATTTAAGTCCCAGTTTCCTTGTTCTGATATGCAGCAATTTTGTTTTAGAATGTGAATTGTTTATATTTTGTTTACAGAATTTTCTGAGTTTAATCTACGTATATTTTCTAGAACTATTTTTAAAATAACACTCAAGAAATCTGTTCAACTTCTGTTTAATGAAGGATAACAAACGGGTGAAACTTCAGCCAATGTTTTCACCATAATTGCAGTTCAAGGTTGTCCTTTAATATTTGCAACAGGTTACTCTGCGTTGTGTTGCTTAGGAAACATGGCACTTGTTTTGAATCTGTGTATCATTCGTTAATTTGTTTTTCAAAATAAAACCAAAAAGCAGAAAATGACCAGTTTTTTCAATACTAATTTCCTAAACCTAAATGAAGAAATGGATAATATTCAACTTGTTTGTCAGATTTTGTGCGTTCAAATGAAAGGAAAAAAGCGCATAACGAGCGTTTTAATCCAATTTTGATATTTTTAAGTGGCGCAAATTCCGTGACCCGGAAGTGATCTCTACTAGGACGCTATTCTGGACTATGGCTGCATCTTATGTTGCTTAAATTGCCTCCTCGAGTCCTCCACTTTCCCTCCTTCCTTCCGTCTTAGTCCCTCCAACTGAGGAGGCACGGGAGAGACGCGAGGAAATCACTGGAGGAGAGAGGAAATGAGCAAATGTGTTTTAGAAGGATGAGACGTCCTTTCCTCTTAATTGTCACATGAATTCGTCAGCTGTTTGGGCGGAGTTGGCAACCCTTTCAGCTGCACGGCTTCTGGGAAATATGCTCTCGTGTATCCTCGCCTATAGCTACTTAATGATCCCTCCTCGATGCTCGGTCCCCGGGCCAAAAATAAGAGCTTTGGCTTTGAGACGGCCAATAGTCGAACCTTGGGTTGAAGAGGTACAATGCGGATTCCGTCCTGGTCGTGGATCAACAGACCAGCTCTTCACGTCACAAGGATCCTGGAGGGAGCCTGGGAATATGCCTATCCGGTCTACATGTGTTTTGGGAGATAGTAGGCTCGTTCGAGATGAGCCAGATCTGCGCAGAATCGATCACCGGCGATCGGCGCCCAATGCATGCCGGTTAGATTTGTGTCCGACTTGATCCCGACTTGCTCTGACGTCATGCACACGTGGGCAACGATAATCTCACGAGACCAAGGCGGCCGCAGTTCTGAGACGCAGGCAGCGCATTTGCTTTTCACCAACTGCAAGAGCCAGGCGGACGCAGGCGGACCCAGGGCATGCTGGGAAACGCCGGTCTTTCAGCTGATCGAACAGCTGATTGGTTCAGAATCGACTCAACATGATGACGTTTTATATAAACTTTTTATTGGTTTTGAATCGGAGGGATTTTAACTGCTATTTGTCTCATTTAAAGGCTTATTCTGTTCAGAACACATGTTGTGAGGCTGATAGTGATGTTTAGAAATCAGAGAGACTAAATCTGTTCAGATTACGGATCACCTACAGTCTGTTGTTGATTAAAATCAGCAGCAGATCGCATGTAGAGAATTTTGACAGCTACTCTGTCATAATAAAAACAACTAGAGACTGTGTAGGAGCTGATATATGGGTCTGATAACATTTTATTAAATCGGAATCGGACCCGAACGGACCACAGTGTTTGTGTCACTTCCGGTTCAGCCTGAAGGCTGCTGGAGTCAGCTGGAAAACTGTCCGACTTGAGAGCGGACTTTTGTCACCGCCCCAGTCTGCTGCCGCCTGCTCTCGTCTACTTTACAGGCGAGGCGCAGTTCATCTCGAACGAGCCTACTGTTACCCTTTTTCCACCGAGGCAGAGCTGGTGCTGGTTCGGAGCCAGAGCCTAGTTTTAAATCGGTTCTTTGTTTTTCGACCACCAAAGCACCAGCTCCGAACCAGTAAAAGTGGTTCTTCAGTAGAACCAAATCATTGCTGGGCCAGAGGTAAGAACCGCTTATGTCAGCGGCTGGGGGCGGGGGTTTAGCGCTAACTTTGCTGGGAAAGGTGAGACGTATACAGTGACGTAAGACCTGGCTCTGTGCTGGCTCTTTAGCCTGTGGAAAAGCAAACCGGTCGAGCCAATTCCGAACCGGCACTAGCTCTAATTTTGAACCAGCACCTAGTTCTTGTTGGTGGAAAAGGGGTATGTGGGAGGTGCTGCGGGAGTATGGGGTGAGGGTCAATTTTTGTTCCTAACCTCACCTATGGTCACGAAGGCTGGGTCATGACCAAAAGAACGAGTTTCAGGCTACAAGCGATCAAAATGGGTTTCCTCAGGAGGGTGGCTGGCGCCTCCCTTAGAGAGAGGGTGAGAAGCTCACTCGGATAAGAGCCACTGCTCCTTTGCGTCGAAAGTAGCCAGTTGAGGTGGTTCGGGCATCTGGTAAGGATGCCCCCTGGGCGCCTCCCTAGGGAGGTGTTCCAGGCACGTCCAGTTAGGAGGAGGCCTCGGGGAAGACCTAGGACTAGGTGGAGGGATTATATCTCCAACCTGGCCTGGGAACACCTCGGGATCCCGAGCTCGGAGCTGGTAATTTGGCTCGGGAAAGGGAAGTTTGGGGTTCCCTGCTGGAGCTCCTGCGACCAGACAGCGGATAAGCGGACAAAGATGGATGGATGGATGGATGGATGGAGGTGGTTTTGACCGAGGAGGGACAGAACAACGTCCGGTTCAGCCGAGGAGTGGAGGAGCTATCAAATAAGCAATTTGAGAAGCACCTCATGTCTTGTTCAGAAGCTTGTGGCCCGTCATTTCTCTAGAGGCACTACCTGCAGGATTTTGTAATGTGAGGATATGCCACCATTGTGCTGTGCTGGTGCTTCCCCGATGACCGATATACAGGATGGTGTATACGTTATGGGGGGGCGGGGGGGAGGGTGTCTTTTGGTCAATTGACTGGAGGCTCTCTCTGTTGCACTTCCCGCCCCGCGGCTCCTGTGAAATTAGATCGGCCGTGCATTTTTAACAAAGCTGTGAGCTGCTTCTTGCACTACCTGGGATGCCAAAACCAACCATTAACTTCATTGGCCGCAATCGCTCGCGGGAGGTTGCTGCACCGTCAGAATGCAGCACAAGCGCACCTGGTGGAAAATAGGGGTATGACAGCAGCAGTGGGTGCACTTGAGAAGGAAAGTTACCTGGTTCATTCTGTAACCTCAGATATGCAACCATGCCATACTTATTCTCCCTGGCATCAGCAAATTGCATAATTTCTTCATCCCAGTCAAAGTTCATTCTGCACATATTCTGTAAAATGTGCTTGGCTGGAAGAGTGACTGATGCAAGGTACCTTAAGGGATCATACACTGAGCTTTACAATTCATAAAATACCACATCAAGTTTACATCTGTACTTTGCGGTCCATGTAGAAGTCGAAGGTGTCACTTTGGATACACCATTGGAGCCCTAAGGCTCTTTCGATTGGGAATCCCTGTCCAAATTGAGCTCACTCACTTTTTTAGAGTGATCCTTCTTAGGAATACTCTCAGGACTTTTACCAAGCCTCCTTTCAGGTCACCAACAATTTTTACTGCTTTTTCCACAGAGGGTGAGCTCATGTTGAGTCATGTTTTTGGACAATAGATGGGTTAAACCATTAATCGATAATGAAACCAGTCTAAAGCTGCGGTCCTAGAAAAATCCTAAAACGAAAGGCATAGTTTCTTGTTAGAGAAGAAAAGTGTTTCAAGATATGGTCTTCTTTGCATGGAAAATCTCTTTGTAAAGCACATTTCTTACGATTAACCTTTTATTAGTTTAACTTTAGTTGTATTGTCAACATGACATTACAGTTTTTAATCATGTGCATGTGTTTCATTATTCTCCACAGATGTCCAGCAGTTGTCGGTGGTTAAAGATTGGGTTACCCCTGAGCAGCAGGAGTGGAGCTCCAGTCTGGACCAGGAGGACCCAGAGCCCCCCCCACACATTAAAGAGGAACTGGAGGAACTCTGGAGCAGTCAGGAGGGAGAGCACCTTCAAGGGCTGGAGGAGGCTGATATCAAGTTCCCGTTCACTTCTGTCCCTGTGAAGAGTGAAGAAGACGATGAAGAGAAAGCTCAGTCCTCACAGCTCCTTGAAAGCCAAACTGAGGAGAACAGAGAGGCAGAGAGAACAGGAGCTGATGGAGAGGACTGGGGAGGACCAGAACCAGCCAGGAACTCCGATCCAGATAGTCCTTTAGAATCAGCTACTCATGACAAGACTGCAGGCTCCTCTGAGACTGATGACAGTGGTGACTGGGAGGAGACTCAGGAACCTCAGTCAGGTTTAAACTCTCTGCAAAACGATGAAGAACCTGGAAGTAATGTTGAATGCAATACTGGAAAAACATCAGTTAGCTCCTCTGGATGTGCTGGCCACGAGGAACATCTGCAGAAACCCACTGGAGTCCAAACAGGAGTGAAACCATTTAGTTGCTCAGTTTGTGGTAAAAGTTACACTCTAAAGTCATCCTTAAAGAGTCACATGAGACTTCATTCAGAAGGAAAAGTTTTCACCTGCTCAATTTGTAGAACAAGTTTCTGTGAGACTGGCAGTTTGGTTAGTCACATGAGAATCCACACAGGCGAGAAACCATTTAGCTGTTCAGTTTGTGGTATAAGATTTGCACAAAAGGGAAACCTGAAACAACACTTGACTGTCCACACAGGGGAGAAATCATTTAGTTGTTCTGTTTGTAATAAAAGATTTGCACGGCGC
>NC_053119.1:5413049-5443049 GCF_010015445.1 Perca fluviatilis | reverse complement strand
ATGTTTTCCACGTTTCTTTTTGCTGTGCGCACCACATTGGCTGCTGCTGTATAAGAACCCGGCTGGCCGCGTAGGGAGGGGGTCTGATTTGGTTTGATGGGTGGGCGTTAACAAACATGACTTTCGAGCCAGAGAGCCCTGTTCGCTTCCCGGGAAACAAAAAAGACTTTGACCTGGGAAATGCGTGTTCCTTGGGAGTGTTTTAATCCAAACCCTGATCTTTTTCCTCGTCGCCGCATAATACTGACTTTTAAATAGCGTTCTTATTAAATAGTTTATTGCCACACAACGAATGTTTCGGGCAGGGCCCTTCCTCAGCGTGTGCAGACAATTCCTTGGCAATAAACTATTTATTTGGAGTGCTGTCCCAGTAACCTTTTATTGATGTTTAGAATTTTTTTGGGATTCAGCACCCAGCGTTTAAAGGTTGCAAAATAGATAAGGGAGTTGAGCACGTCCGGTCCTATTTCTTTTATCCTTTAATCCATATCAATAATACCGGCTGTGTTATTTGGGCTAATGTATGAGTCTGAAGAAAAGTGTGTCAAAATTACAGACTTCCTGTAGTAAATAATCTGTAAGGAAAGAGAATATGAGCATAAGTAGCTGTTGCATATCATTAAAATAAGAAAAAAGAATACTTAAACATTGAAGACAAAGTTATTGTTAGAAGTTAAGCATATTTTATCACAGATGTGTTACCCGAGGTCAAAAATGAATCTCCACGCTCAAGTATTGAAGTTACTGATTGTTCCTTTAATCAAAAACAAGTTCTCTGTAACATGTTTTAACAAGAAGTAAATTTTTTACACACAAGACCATTTAAATTGCTTTAAATCCTTCAATCCTTTAAAGCACAGGTGTCAAACTCAAGGCCCGCGGGCCGAACCCGGCCCCTGGCAGGTTTTGATCCGGCCCGCATATCAATTTAGGTTCACGATAAATATTGCCAATATTGGCAACTACACCACACTTAGAGCAGAATTTGGTAGATTTGCCGACTTTGAGACTCCCAGAAATTCCCACAGAAGCAGAGAGTTTTTGAAATTAAAGCTGGGAAACAGGTTGCTGTGAGTCGACTTTTAAAATGTAATCTTTGTTTTGCTTGATTTACTGATTTCTAAGGACCTATTTGCAGCCTTTTTTAGGACTTTATGTCGACCAAACTGTAAGTGAGAAGACTATATGAGATGGAATAATACAGTCAAAGATATTTGACTTTTTCGAAATAAAAGCATGAAAATAAACTCTACATGTCTGGCCCTTGATGCGATTCTCCTTTTCCAGTGTGGCCCTCTGGGAAGTTGAGTTTGACACCCCTGCTTTAAAGGTACAATATGTAACATTTCTGCATTAAAATGTCTAAAAACGACAATGTTATATTTGTTTGAGTTGTGTACTTACACTATCCCAAATGTTTCCAACAATGTTCAAACCCAGAAAAATCGGTTATTTTGATTTCAATGACACGAGACGTTTCATTTAGTCGCCTGTCAGTGGCGTCATAAAACCTTTGACCCCTCTAGATACTCTAACTTCTGTCAAAACACGGAAACCTGGAGGATACGTTCGAGAGTAATTGTAAATCATACAATGTCCCAGAAAGAATAATACTCTGTAACCGTAATACAGCTTGCTTTCTGCCACACAGCATCATTTTGTCATTGATTACATACTACTTGCAACACAGTAATACAGCAGAGATCTTATTTATTGATACATTTCAATATCGATCGATCCAGCTTAACGTTATGTGCTATGTTGACAAGTAGCTCATGCAAAGTAAGTCTCTCAGCGGCGCTGAGTAAGGTTACAACAAAACCCTTTTTATTGTGGTTTTAGCTGCTGGCTAATGTTAGCTCGCTTGCTCGCTGGTCCACTACCAATACAAATCGAATCAAGAAAAACATAATTATGTGGGGCAAACTGCAGCTATTTCATCAGAATGACATGAATAAACGTTACTGAAACATTACTAAACGTAACGTGGATAAAACTGTAATGGATAAACCCATTCGTGAACAGATATGTTTTAATCGGCAATTGTGTTATAACAACGAAAACTACAACTCCCATAATCCCATGCCACTTCATGATGTCATCAAAAGTCTGTTTACATCCATTGTTTTGATCGAGAGACCCCTCGCATCCATGCCCCCTTGCGGCAGAAAATTACATATTGTATGTTTAAATATGTGATAAAATTGTCACTGATTTATATAGCACAAAAGGTAATTAAGTGCTTCTCATAGAAGGAATAAAATCATAATAATGAATAGTAAATATATTTTAATACAAACAGAAAAACAACAAACTTAACTATGCAGGTTATTCTCTTTTAAACTCAGAGTTCAGAAAGAAACATTTTCCCAGGAGCATGAATTAACAGTTTTGTTAGTTAATAGCTATCACCATACTGGAGTTTCTACAATTTATTGACCCTTTAAAATGAATTACACATAACGCTGTTAACCCTCTTATCTTCAGTTTAAAGGGTATTTGCATATAACCTGATACCCATATACTTTATATCTAAATGTTCAGAGCAAACTCAGCTTTCTGTATAGCGGGTCTCAAAGTCCTAAAGCAAAGGGTTAACAGGTCATTTGGGCCTAAAGCTGAAAAGTAAAGTTTTTCCGTCCCTTTTTTAAAGATTTTCAAATCTTTTGTGAAAACAAACATTTACTCATGTGGGCGAACTGTTCTGGTTCTTGGAATGAGTTCACCAACGTCTTAGGCTAACTAAAGCATTGTAATATATGAATAAAACAGCAGATACATATATATGTCTAAAATGAACTTTGGCTTTTTGAGTAGAGAGACATTTTAAAAACATTGTTTGGACTCCTTCATCCACCAGAGACCCGTTTTTCTTGTGGCCATTTTAGGCCTTTATTTCTATAGGACAGCTGACGACATGAAAAGGGAGATGGATGGGGAATGATCAGGTCGGAGTCAAACCTGCAGCCGCTGCATCGAGGAGTAAACCTCTATATATGGGCGCACGCTCTACCAACTGAGCTACCACGGCGCTCCCAAAAAGGATGCCTTTTTGTATTACTTAAGATTAGTTTTGAGATACAGCTCAGCATGGTGTGTAAAGTTGTCCTAGTCATAAATCTTTAACAAAAATTGTGTTTTTGTTTAGGCGAACGCAGGATGATTGTTTTTTTTTGCCTTGCGTTATTTCTGTCAATGTTCTTTTTTTAGAAGGGAGAGGAGTAACCATAGTTTGATTTAACAGTTATTACCGTAGCCTGTGGTGAAACAAGCCTTGGGGCCATGGCGCCTAGGACCACTGGCCTATAGCTACGCATGGTCGCTGGGGGGTTACACATGACCGTGGGGGCCATGGAGCTGGTGTAATACGTGGTCGTTTGGGGGTTACACATGACCGTGGGGGCCATGGAGCTGGTGTAATACGTGGTCGTTTGGGGGTTACACATGACCGTGGGGGCCATGGGGCTGGTGTAATATGTGGCCACTGGGCGGTTACACATGACCGTGGAGGCCCTGGAGCTGGTGTAATACGTGGTCGTTTGGGTGTTACACATATTCGTGGAGGCCATGGGGCTAGGGGTATACGCTGGGGTGTTACACATGTTCGTGGAGGCCATGGGGCTGGCGTAATATGTGGTCGTTTGGGTGTTACACATGTTCGTGGAGGCCATGGGGCTAGGGGTATACGCTGGGGTGTTACACATATTCGTGGAGGCCATGGGGCTAGGGGTATACGCTGGGGTGTTACACATGTTCGTGGAGGCCATGGGGCTGGGCGTATATGCTGGGGGGTTACACATGGTCGCAGGCGGCATGGGGTTAGGGGTATACGCTGGGGGGTCACACATGGTCGTGGAGGCCATGGGGCTAGGGGTATACTCTGGGGGGTCACACATGTCCGCGGTAGGCATTGGACTGGGGTTATTCATGAAGGCTGGGGGGCTACACTTTGTTTCGGGGTGCATGGGGCTGGAGTTATTCATGAAGGCTGGGGGGCTACACTTTGTTTCGGGGTGCATGGGGCTGGGGTTATTCATGAAGGCTGGGGGGCTACACATGGTCGCGGGGGCCATGGGGCTGGGGGTAGGCAGAGGGGTTGCGTACAGTGCGTTGCCCTGCTCGATGTTTAGAGTCCCAGACAGGACATGGAGGATATCAGTGAGGGTTCTGTCCATCTTCCAGAACTTGTCTTCTTGGTTGGACTTCAGGGCGTTCTTAAGAGCGCTGGTTTTGGATAATTTCTCCATTTCTTTGGCGACAGAGTCCAGAGTGACGCAGAGATCCCTCAGAGTGGCCTCCACAGTGGCAGAATTTTGGCCCGGCCCTTTCTGTTTGATAGTGAGAACCAGTCTCTCCAGCGATTTGACTCTGTCTGAGATTTGGTTGCAGCGCTCCCGGTTGACCTTCACTTTCTCAACAGTGCGGAAGATTGTAAAACACAGGTTCAAGACAGAATCTTCAACGGATGTGTACGGTCCCGTGGCTCTCCTGATTAGATCCATGTTTAGCTGTAGAGACAGAGAGGCAGTCAGCTTGGACTGAAATGGAATAGACCTTTTTTCACAGCAGACATGTTGACATGTCATAGTAGGCAAAGCACAGGTGTATTCAAACCCATTACTGATGGCTGCATTCCACTTAGGAGAGGTCCTGGTATTAAACAATTACTGATGGCTGCATTCCACTTAGGAGAGGCCCTGGTATTGGGCATGCTGACTCACTGAAATAGCTTACTGGGACACTTGATGGAATTGAGCAATCGTTAAGGTTATAAATTTCAGCTGTGACAAGCCAAAATGTCTGCTGTGAAAAAGGTCCATAGTACAACAGTGAAATGAAGTGAACCAGACTGAATGTTTGGATCAATGGAAGTACATTTCCAGGGCAAAGCCTGACATCCGGCACGTTGCCTTTCCCCTTCCCTCCTCTGTATGTTGCCGTTCTTAAAATCCTTCACTACGGAAAACAGCTAGCAACTAGCAAGCCACACGCTGAAAATGGCAAGGAAATTTGGATCGTGCAACAAGGCAGGCCTGCTCGGTTCTTTCTGGAAATGATTGTAAAGATTTTAAAAGAATATGTTTACAATTTTACTCTCTAACTGGGACGTTTTAACCGATTGGTAAGATTTTGCTGTGGTCGAAGTACACACGATGATACACTGGTAAGAGCTAATGAGGTTTAACCATGTATCAGCTAATTTAAATGGCTCACGTTACTGTATTGTGCCAACAGTTAACTTCATTTAATATTGTCTGTAGCGTTTTCTTTTCTGGAGTGCAAATGTTTCACCAAAACAAGTTCCTTCCTGAAACTATTTAGCAGAGCCACCGTCACTGCGTCCGGAGCTCAGCGCCGCCCGAGACGATTGTGATTGGTTTAAAGAAATGCAAACAACCCATAGCGGTTTATTTCTCCAGCCACTCTAGTAAGGTGCATCATTATAACACACACACATATATATATAACTCATCTCACAACACATTCTTTGCAAACACACACACACACACACACACACACACACACACACACACACACACACACACACACACACACACACACACACACACACACACACACACACACACACAGGTTTGTGGCACTATCTTTGTGGGGACCCGTCATTGACATAATGCATTCCCTAGCCCCTTACCCTAACCTTAACCATCACTACTAAATGCCTAACCTTAACCCTTACACTAACCTTAACCATCCCAACTAAATGCCTAACCTTAACCCTTACCCTAACCTTAACCATCCCAACTAAATACCTTTCCTTAACCTTAACCCTTACCCTATCCATAACCTAATTCTAACCCTAATCCTAAAACCAAGTCTTAACCCCTTAAACAGCCCTTTAAACTTGTGGGGTCCAGCATTTTGGCCCCACAAAGCTGTCGGGAGCCCCCAATATACTGGACTCCATGTTTTTGGAACCCACGAATATAGTTAACAACAAGCCCACACACACACACACACATACGCACGCACCAAGTACATCTCACCCATCCTTCATAGCAAACCCTCTCTCATCTTTCCTGTGAGCACATCCTAACCATAACATAAAAACTCAACTTACCACCCTCACATTAAGTGAATAATACATATTCTAATGTGATAAAGTGCTGAGTACTGTGCAAACGGCATCATTAAAAAAAGTTTTAGCTTCATTTAGGACCGTTATTGCTTTTGGAAAGAAGCTTTTCCTAAATCTACTAGTCCTTGTTTTTAGACATCTGTAACGTCTCCCTGAGGGCAAGAGTTCAAACAGTGGGTGACCAGGGTGAAGAACAGTCATGTGAAATTTTGGTGGCTTTTGAGAGCAGTCTTGAGTTGGCAATTTCCTCTAGAAACTGCTTGTTTCATGACATCACTCAGCCTGACTTTAAGCTGTGGTTGTGGTTGCTCAGAGCATTCAGCTTAAACCTGCTTTACCTGATTTTACTCTGGCTGCTTCGAGCAGCCGAAGGTTTTGAATACCTATCTTTGAAGGTAATGTGCACATGATGTGGAATGATTCAAGAGTTTATTTTTTACTGTTGGGTTATTTTCTTACCACAATGCATCATATTTTATTAAACTTAATAAACACAATACCTCCCTATGAAATATGTAGAAGTATAAAGTAGAATAAGATCTGTATAGTCAAAAACTACCTCAAATATGTACTTAAAGTACAGTACTTGAGTAAATGTACTTAGTCTAGTTTCCTCTTATCTTTGTATGTTCACAAAGTCGAGTCAAGTGCATTCAGGGAGAACCGGTCTCTGGGATTTCCCAGAAATGATTCACTGTCAGTTCTGGGAAATGACCGACATCTTTTATCTTTTACGAGAGAGCGGTCTGAGTTTCGAGTGATCAAGAGCAAATATTAATTACCTCCAATTCTATTAGTTTTAAGCATGTTTTAGTCTGTGTGTATGTTCTTTGAGAGCAACAAAAAGCCAGAATCAAATTCCTTGTATGCAAGGGTGTAACTTTGGGTTGACACAAAACAGAGGGTCTGGGTGTCCTCCGGCAGAAATCTTTTTCAATTTCAATCCCATTTCTACGTACATTTATAGTTACTATGGTTATACAAAATCCAGGAAATAATGAAGTTGACCATAATGACAAATTATGCCAGAAATGATAGTACTTAACTATAAGAGACTATAAGAAAAATGTCTTTGTTGCTTAAAATAGGGGCCAATCCCCGAGACTTATAGGCTAAATAAAGTATCAAACAAATTTGAAAGTGGGGGGGACACAAACAGGATTTTGAAAAGTGTGTGTGTGTGTGTGTGGGGGTTTGGGGGCGGGACATGTCCCACCTGACCCCAGAGAAATTACGCCCTAGCTTGTATGTGTTCGCACTTAATTGTCCATTAAAGCTGATTGTGATTCTGAGGTTATGAACACATTTCATGTGTAATATCAGTATATATATTATGTAATATGTGCATGTATCAAAGCTGTCCTCTGAAACCCGTGACTCCAGATTTGAGCATTTTAAAATGTTTTAGATATCTATTTCCCAAAGAGTAGATTTGATAAAATATCATTTTTTTTATTTGAAATTCAAAATAGAGTTTCTCAAACTGTCCAAAGCCTGTTATAAATAAACTGTTGTATAAATTCAAACATTATTATTTGAATTGGCTGTTTTCTCTCTGTGTTGTTGGACTTCAGAGTTGAATCTGAGTGTTTTGCGACACAATGTACCTGTGTACCATGTAATGCATGATCAGCGTGACCTTTTAAAAGAAATATGGAGGGTTAAAGTTTACAGTTACTTCCACAGAACAAAATGGATTATATTATGAAAACTGTCATTTAATTTGGCTGTAATTGTAATCTACAGTTAAAGTAGGAGGCCTTTTGTTTTTGGAGATATTTCAGCATTATGTTGGTCCGTCAGTTTTTTATTTATTGGGTAAACGGTCTGAAAAAGTTTGAGAAACACCGTTTTAGACAAATAAAGATTTACGGAAGGTTGACATTTTAACAAGTCAGGTCCAGATCCATTAGAAGACGTTAATATCAGGCTTCAGCAGTCTGAATTAGACAAATCAAGAGGATATCTTCATACGTTCAAACATCTTTCAGCACCGATTACAGTCTTTGTGTTGTTGTCGCTCCATCGCAGCTCAACAAGAAAACACAGCGAGTGCATTAGGTACTAAAAAGATCGTAAACTTTGTTTAAAAAAGGCCTCATATTAGCTTCAGATTAACGTTGGAACGTATTTGTGCACAGAATGAGGATTGTGTTGATTTTGTCCACCATCATTTGCATTGACATTGAATTCGAAAGGAATCTTTAACGGGAAATATAATTCAAGTAAAACCAGTTTAAATGTTGATAAGGCCACCTGACAGCCTGACAGCCTTCAACAGCAGGAAACCTATACTTTAAATGTTCCTTTATGTCTTGAGAAAACTCTTTCTTCAGCAAAATACATTTAAAAACGACATGGATTATCTGATAGATGAATTAATTTTCACAACGATTAAAAGAGGACAGTTTATTTTAGCCCATGAGACATTTAGAGAGTTTCCCAGGACAGCAGTGATAATGTAAGATCTCAGAAAGAAGCAGAGTTCAGTTTCAAATCATCAAAATCCTTAAAAGATCTTTTACCTGTTGGCTGCTGCCTGTCTGAATCCAAGTGTGCAAGTCAGAGACAATGAAAATATGTATTCTTATCACGCTTAAACATTTTTGTCATATTGCCAATGAAAATGTGGGCGTGCTCATGGGCGTCAGTTTGGTTTGAAATGTGCTGGGGACAGAGACGCATCAGGAAGTGCTTTTTCAGATGTGCTGGGTAATGACACATTCATTTTTTTTTTGCTCTTCCGCTCAGGTCATGTTTTGAAAGACGCTGTCCTGTAGCTTACTCATGTAAATGAATAAAAATGTATACAAAAATGGGATGATGTCCGACACGTTTTATGAAGAAGAAAGCCTTAAGTTTTCAAAAAGCATTCGACATATGAGCCCCTATGTTCTGCTTCACAGGAACAGAGTTCAGAGGGAGAGTTTGGCGGCAGGGGCTTGGGTGGGGACGGGGGTCTGATCTGATAAATGACACATAAATTCGTACAAATAATTTTTTTTTAATTTAATTCAGCATTTCTTTGTGTGTGTGTGTGTGTGTGTGTGTGTTGTGCAATAATCAATACTATGCATTGTCTGGATAAAATATAATGAAATAGCCTATAGGCCAAAGGTTTTCACAATGGGGGCCGGGAGGTTGTGAGGTAAAAATAAAAGGAAAGAAAAAACTAAAAATATTCCAAATTATTATGAGTATTGTTATAAAATTATTATGGGTAGGCCTATTATAAAAGTATAAAAATATAAAACTGTCAGAGTAGCCCTGCAGCCGATTCAACATGTAGCTATAATAATAATAATAATAATAATAATAATAATAATAATAATAATAATAGGCGCAAAAGCTACCCAGTGTTTCCTCTATGTTGATTTCTGCCACCACAGTATCAGAAATAGGGCCGACGCACAACAGGGTTTCCGCTATGTAGCTACATGTAGTATATAAAGTCATAATTACACAAACTCAAGCCAACTGTCATCCTCTCTCTCCCCTCAACTGGAACAGTGACAGGACGCCATCACTCGCCAAGTCATGGCAACCAGATAAACAACAGGGCGAGTACACTTGTCACTCAGTCTCAGGCAAAGTCACAAACAGCGACGAAATCCGCACTCACTCAGCTGGTGCTTGGCAGGGCCTTCTGAACTCTCTGGGGAACTCACTTGATTCCTCTTCCTGTTCCACTGTTTAAAACATAGCGGCGCAACTTGGTGGGCGTTACCCTGGTAACTTCTCTGCGTGAGAAATACAAGGTGTGGATTGTGAGCGTGTGAACAGGTTGAAATGCGTGTGACTTGAGAGGTATGAAGGCTTCATGTGTCCATGTACCATGTTGACAATGTGACATGACGTGACATCGGACTCAGAGAGAGGAGCTACGAAAGGAAAATCGGCCTGGCCTACCGTAGGCTACGTGTTGAAGTTCAGTGGGCAAATGTGTGGCTATGCCTTTTGCTGATATTTTGATTTCATTCCCAGTACAGATGACATACATATCTACACACAACACAACTTCTGCAAGTTCTGCACTACAAATTTCGCCAAGATTGAAAAAGCAAAAATATGTGTCGCACAGATGAACGCTATATCACACCATGAGCTGACTGCTCTCAATTCACAACAATATGCATCCATCCAACCTGCATCAGCCATTCTGACCAAAACTTGAAAGCATGCAATCCCCATCATCATCATCATCATCATCATCATCATCATCATCATCATCACAACTATTCCCGAATTCAGCAATAGATTCAAGCAATAATTAAACAAGATACTGACTACTCCACGATCATCTCCACTATACCAATTGCTGTACGAACGCAAACCGTAACTAAGTAAGTCGGTGTATCATATAAGACGAAAAAAGGAAAGTAAAGCTAGAGGAAATACCACTGGTCACTGCTTACAGTTGTTAGCTAGCTACTGCTGATGTCAGTTCAGTTTCCACAATGGTACAGTACGGTTTGTTGTAAATAAGCACACACTGCACAAACAGTCAAATTTGTACAAATAAAGTGAATTTGCAATTAGCAACTAGCAGTGGGTGAATAAAGATGGTTAAAGCCTCTGAACACCCACACAGATGTGTTCAGTTATTCTGGCTGATGAGATCTCTGCTCAGGTTGAAGGTGAGCTCAGATGGGAATTTATTTATTCGTTATCACAAACCATTTCTACCAATAAGACAAAGGTGTAATCTTTCGTGTCCTAACAGGTGCAAAAGAGCTAACAGGAGACCCAGGAAGATGTAAATGAATCAGATATTTGTTTTTACACCAATATGTAGTAATCTAAATGTAGCCTTTGTCCCAACCGGCCGTCCTCCAAGAGCCAGGGTCTGTCTCAGGTTTCTGCCTGTTTAAAAGAAGTTTTTCCTCGCCGTTGTCGCACCAAATGCTTGCTCTTGGGGGGAATGGTTGGGTCTTTGTGAATTATAGAGTGTGGTCTAGACTTACTCTATCTGTAAAGTGTCCTGAGGTAACTCCTGTTATTATAGGACACTATAAATAAAATTGAATTGAATTCTACCCCCCAGGCCACTAGATCCTAAACGAGGACAGCAGTAACAGGGGTACTTACTCACACACATACCTCTCAAGTCACACGCATTTCCACCTGTTCACACGCTCACACACCACACCTTGTATTTCTCACGCAGAGAAGTTACCAGGGTAACGCCCACCAAGTTGCGCCGCTATGTTTTAAACAGTGGAACAGGAAGAGGAATCAAGTGAGTTCCCCGTAGAGTTCAGAAGGCCCTGCCAAGCACCAGCTGAGTGAGTGCGGATTTCGTCGCTGTTTGTGACTTTGCCTGAGACTGAGTGACAAGTGTACTCGCCCTGTTGTTTATCTGGTTGCCATGACTTGGCGAGTGATGGCGTCCTGTCACTGTTCCAGTTGAGGGGAGAGAGAGAGGAGGACAGTTTGCATTTCATTTCAATGGCACATTTCATTATATTTTATCCAGACAATGCATAGTATTAATTATTGCGCGCACACACACACACACACACACACACACACACACACACACACACACACACACACACACACACACACACACACACACACACACAAAGAAATACTGAATTAAATAAACATTTTTTTATTTGTACTAATTTATGTCATTTATCAGATCAGCCCCCCGTCCCCACCCAAACCCCTGCCGCCAAAATCTCCCTCTGAACCCTGTTCATAACTTGAGAGCCCTGCACACATTCCTTAAAACACAAAACATCATAAAACACAACATATACTGTATGTGTGCTGGAGGTCAGAAATGTTACAATAAAAATACAACACAAAATAACTGCAAACTACAACTTAATTGGATGAAAATAGAGTACAAAGAAATAACAGGCTAAAACTTAATTTGAAGAACACTCATAATTAATAAAAGTAAAAACAGTGTGTAGTAAAAATATAATTACAAAATGCCTGACTGTAATTTTGGAGGATATCCACTTGATTGGTCTAGAGCCTCAAAGTAGATCAACTCTGGAGCGTTTTTGTGCACAGAAGAAGGTTCCTTCTCAGGCGTTTAAGCTTAAAGAAATCCATGGCATCTGTGACGCTGTGCAAACGTAGTGCCAACAACAACAACAACAACAACAACAACTATTTGTTAAGCCTGTTCATCCTGTTCAAGGCTGTGAGAGCTGAAGCCCGCAGGAACCAATCACAGCGGTGCTCGGCAGCTCAGGAATCTACGGGTAATGTGAGCAGCCAGCATCGCACTCTGAAACAAAATACATAAACAATGAAGGGAATAAACGACGGAGCAAAGTACCGCAACAGTTAAGAACATTAATATAGAATCGAAATATTGCAATAATGGGGGGATAAAGAGTCTATCAGAGTCCGTCAGTGTGTCGATAGCCCTTTCCCAATTCCCAGTTTGTGCATCCCCAATTCCTCTCCTCAATTCCTCTCCTCAAAAAAAAAATTTTTAGCTCTTTCATTTCAAACTCTACAATCTTCACACTACCTGGTACATTCAGCCCACCGCTCCATGTGACCTGCAAAAGGGGATTACTCAATCAAAATATTATCTCCTGTTTCAAATGTAAATAAATCCATCAATGAATAAATCATTGTGAGACGTGTTTATGGCAATTTGAATGCAGTGGTTCATTTTAAAGAGATATGAGGCATTTTGCATTTAGTGTGTGCAGTTTTGGGAATTGTGTGTAGTGTTTGGAAAAGAGGAGACATTGTTTTGAAAGTGTGTGCAAGCTGCTGTAAAAGAAAAACTGTAACGAGCACGCTTTTTTGATGCACCGAAAATATTTTCTACAATCTTGTCAAATTGCTTACCAAGATCACTTTTTTTTAGTCCACACACGCGCACACACACACACACACACACACACACACACACACACACACACACACACACACACACACAGTTCACAAGTTTAAAGACCACACTAACAACAGAATACATTTAGGGACCTTTACTGTAATAAATAATAAAATATAAATAATACAAAAAAAAACAGACTTAAATTATGGACCTTTGGCACTGAGGGAGGGCAAAGTCATATTCGGAATAATAATGCAATATATTAGTGCGTGTGTAAACATACTCACTGTCTGTTATTATCTTATTTACATAGTAATCATCTGAAGTGGCATTCAGAGTAACACTGACCCTTACTGTCAGAGCTGTGGAACTGCCCGTTCCAACCTCCTACCTTCACTTATAGCTCTTGCTTCCTGCTGATCTGATCCTGTAACATACTGTGTGGCTGTTTTATGCTTTTAAACCAGTTTTTTTTTCTCTTCCCCTCCCCTGTTTTCTCTCCAGGTGCTAAACCGATGATTGGTTCACACCTGTGCAGCCCAGTGATGCAGGTCATTGGTTCCCTCAGGTTTTGAGTTGGCCAATCAACATTCAAGGCCTTTCATACGGTCAATAAAAGGAGCACACCTGAGGAGTTTGCTCTCTCTGATCACTGTGGTTGCTTGTGTTCAAACTTTAAAACTTGATAACAAAAAGAGGTTGAGGACTGTAGGGGAGTTAGGTTATGCTGTACATCTTCTTCTCAGGTTAAACTTTGTCTAGATACACCAGGTTTTAGTGGGCGGTGCCCCCCCACATATATGTTTTGTGAAGCACTTTTGTTAGAGAAGCAGGCTAGGTCTTTTTGGTTTGTGTTTCGTTCTAGGAGCTAGATATGAGTTCGGCCTATTTCTGTCATATTTTAATTTGTTTGGCACAACTTCCAGGTTCTATCTTCCTCCACATTTTGTTTAATTTTCACTTCCACTTTCACTAATTTTGATTGTCGTGTTGTTGTAGCAGTAGCCTACCTATGGAGGTGGATCTATGTAGCTGTAATGGAATGAAAGGAAACCAGCCTTTATCAAAAGAAGTCCTGAAATCACTACACAATCAACAAATTACTATTTCCTCTCCCCAAAATCTATAATATATAATTCTATAATATAATTTGCCAAACAAAAAGGTTTCCTAAATCAGGGAGAGATTTAAGAATTACTGTATATGTGCATAGGTTCAATGATTGTATGAGAAACAATTAAAGGACTCTATCACCCAATTCATGCAACTTATTTATTTATTTTTTATCTTGTGTGGGTTTGATACCTTCCTGCTTCTATGGCTGTGGCACCTGAATGTAATCCTGCACATCAACTTTTGGTTAAATTCTGAACACCATAATGTTTTGCCTTTTTATATGAGATTAAATCAATTCTTTATTTTGTTAAACAACGTACTATCTATCAGTCTACATAAGGACCATTTATGGTAATTATGTCATCAATATGACAGTGTAAACTAAAATGGCTGGCATTATTTTATATTTTCTTATTGTTAATAAATCTCATGAAAAGACAAAACTCAACGGTGTGTTAGTCGGATTTTTTTTTCAGAAGGCAAATGAGTCTGTTCCCCAAAATGTTAAAACTATTCCTAAAAGTGAATGCTGGTTTAAGTAAAATAAGATAAGATAAATGCAGCTGCTGGAACGTTTGTATTACCTTGATGTTAAATAAGCACTGAGTGAGTTTCATGAAACCTGAAACAAATCCAGTGCACAATTGTGGTTTCATTGATATGTTATCAAGCGTACGCCGTTGTGACGGAGAGTTTGTAGATGTGGTTAATAATTATTTTCCAGCTGATATCTAAGAATCAACAACAGAAGGAAAGCAGCGGGCGCCTTCATGTCCTCCTCCACACTGAACTGCAGTCATGCTGCTGAACGCTCTGCTCTTAGTGTTGAGCTCTCAGGGCGTCTGGCCCAGAAAGTCCGAACCTGCCCTGGATGAGGCGGACGCAGGGTTCTTCAGGGGGTCGGACAGATACGACTTTGCCCTGGAGGTTCCTGCTGCGGGGATGGAGTGTTTCTGGCACTTTGCTCACCAGAGCGGAAACTTCTACCTGACGTACATGGTGAGAGTTTTCACTGTTTTCACCTGCATGATGGGTTTTGTCTTGTCTGCATAGACAAATGTTTGTAATTTGACGTATACTGTCATGAAACGAATGCACAGTAAGGTTTGTTTCTGTGGCTGTGTACCTTTTGTCCTCAGGCTTATCGCACTAACTTTCAATGTCATCCGGTTTGACTTTTAAACATGAAAATTGGTAGCCTGACAAGCCAGACCCACATCCAGATGTTGGGTGTGGGAACTCACCATTGGTCAGGGCTCAATCAGAGGGGCGGGATAAACGGTTGTCTTTCAAATTCCCTCTGCACGCAATAGGATAGCGCTACAACCAACCAGAGCAACGAAGAAGGTAGCGCAGCTAGTCGATAGGTTTAACTTTTGCCGTATCCGGTCGGCAAAACTCCGAACACATCTTCCTTTTTTAAGAATGACTTCAGTGTTGTTCTTTGTTCTTTTCTCAAAGAAAAGCTGAACTCCAAGTCTTCCAGAGTCGCGGCCAAAGCCGATTCCAAAGACCGCTGTTCGCCAGCTGCAGCCATCTTCTTTGTTTTCAAGTAGCGGGGAATTCACACGGAACCATTGCAACTCTGCCATCATTATGTTAAGCCCCGCCCATAGACTATATACACGATGTGATTGGCCTGACTAGAGCTTGGTTTTTCCAACGGAGAGTTGCTAGACTGACCCTGGCTGCAAATCACATTTGCTGCCACTAGGGTGCAATTTCTAGGCTACAAAATTGTCAGTGTTCCCATGGGATTAATGTGTGCAAAAATGTTCCCATACCTTCAAGAAATAAAGATATGTGTAATACTCTTTTACTTGAAGATCCAGTGTGTAGGATTTAGGGCAATCTATTGAAAGAAATGTAATATTACATAAGCTATGTTTTCTTTAGTTTATGATCAACTTAGACTAAGAACCATTGTGTTTTCGTAAGCTTACAATGAGCTGTTTATCTACATACAGACAGGGTCCTCTTCGTGAATGTATATTAAGAACTGGAACTGGGGACCTCTGCCTGCTGAGCCGGCTATTTTTCGGTTTAGGGCTCAGCTAACATGAATGGGGGTTAACTGATTTATACTGTTCTAGACTGTCCAAATGTTATCCGATAGAGAAACGAGTCATTTCACAGGGTTTGTGATGCTCAAAAAAATTTATCACTGATTTACAGACGTTTCTTTCCGCCATGTAAGTCTATGGGGAAAAGTCTTTTTGGGCCAGAGGGCATCATGTGACGAACACAGAAGTTGTAATTCCACAGTTTTGCCACTTTATTCAATTTGCTTAAAAGCTTGGAACACTTCCTGGGGGCCTGGTCCTTTTTTCCAGGGAGTGCGCCATGTTGCACCGCCGTATTTCTAGCACAGACCAAACTCTGGCTCTAGAGAGGGCCGTGTGTACCTTAGTCCTCCTACACACTTAAACACAGTTGAAGTTTCAGTTGGTTGCAATCTGCAACATCACCACTAGATGTCACTAGATCCTACACACTGGAAGTTTTTAAAGTACCTGTTTGTGTAAGATATATCCGGCTTTAATATACACAGACAATATCAGGACTTGCTTAATGTGTGAACACAGGTTCAGTGGGTAACAGGGATGGCCAATGATCCCCGGCTGTTTGTGACGGTCAACTCGCCACAGGGTGCTCTCGTGGCTTCAACGAACGAGGTTGTCGGTCAAATGAACTTCCAGACTGAGTTGACAGGTAGGGTGATCAGAAACACACATATATACATTCAATAATTATATTCCGTTTATGAGGTAACTGCAGTGTCCTCCCAACAGGTTTTTACCGGTTGTGTCTTGGGAACCACAACAACCAGTTCGGAGGCATCAGGGTCTTTGTAAACTTTGGCGTGATCTACGAAGGCTTCGAGGAGTCTGAGAGAGAGATGGAGGAGGGAGAGATGGTCCTCAACAGCACTTTGGCCGGTATTGAGGTATTTGTCTGACTTCAAGTCTCTGGGATTCAAGACATAGTTACGTTTAGCACAGTCAGAACCAGTTTTGCTGGAGCTGAATCAACGTTTTACAAAAGAACAGCCATTTCAGTTTTTACTCGACAGAATATTTCAGGCTTTTGTTGATTGTCACAGCATAACCACAACTCTGGGAAAACTTGATCATTACGTGTCTAGGCTTACAAAGTTTGGCTGCCCGTGCCTTTCAATATAAAGAGCTCGGTTAGCCAGGCTGCAGGCTAAGGTGATGGCCTGCCTGTCCCTTGGTTTGCTGTCGCTTCACTCCGTCTTCCGACAGGCTTAGTCACTGGTTGGTGTTGATCAGCCTGGATGCTCTGGTCACAGTGCATTTTTTTTAAATATGTTAGGTCCATATGTGTTTGTGTTATGTGGTGAATGTGAAAATGAACTGCTACCTCCTCTGTCAGCTCTAGCCACTGACAAGAAATAAGCAGAGAAATCAGACCAATCACAAAAGCTGGTCAGTCTGACATCATGTTGCCTGAGCTCATTACTATTCATTAGTTCGCCCAGTTGTGGTGGGTAAAGGATGCTGACAGCCAGGCTCTCATTGGCTAGCTGTTAGCCAATCAGATTCAAACAGCTTAGCTTGTTGAATATTAATGAGAACTGGCAGAAATCGACCGGAGTCTTCCTGTAGGCTTTCTATACCACGCTAGAATGGCTTGAAACAAAGTAACCAAGGCATTTTTTCCACAAAAAATGTTACAGAGTCCATGGTAGAACTTCAGACTTTATCACAAAGTAATGAAATACGTGTGGCAAGGCACCTTTAAGTCTCAACCCCCTCACAGCTGCTCACAATGTCCCCGTCTGTAACCCCGTCTGTAATCCCTAAATTATCATATTTAAACAGCATGAGAAAATGGGACTCACATTTTTCTTCAAAGTTAAAGAACTTTTTTTTTTTAAATAATTAAAGTTAACATTACAGTTCAATTTATTCCTATTTGTATACAGCAGATACACCTCCTCAAATATTGAGTAAAGCTCTTTTTATTTAGTACTGTGTGACTCACTTCACTTATTTATTTGTTATAATGTTAGACTAACTACAGGTACTTCCATACTTTCAAACGTGACACTATATTCCACCAATCATCTAAAGCCTGTTGCATCTATGACATGAAACTACAGTGTACCATGTCTGCTTTAGGAGAGTGTGCAGAAGCTCCAGAATCAGATCTTCCACATGTGGCGTCATTACAACTTTGCCCGCATGAGGAAAGGGAAGGATCACTACCTGCTCCTGTCCAACTTCAACTACGTCACGTGGTGGTCGGCGACCCAAAGCCTCGTCATCCTCGTGTCCGGATACCTGCAGCTCTGCGTCCTCAAAAGACTCTTCCGCACGGACTCCAGCCGGCCGCGATGCTGAGAGCACAACATCTTTTTGATCGCTGCTTTGATTCTACTTCTACTGTCTCATATCAGATTTTTATTGATGCATGTTTGGAAAAGATAAAAGATCCTGCACTCTATCTGAAGCTAGAGACTGAATCACTTCTTTGATAAAGAGAAATCTGAGTCCTAAACGTTCTTCCTTGTTCTTTCTTCTGTTGATATAGGTACCCTGACATTTTACAAGTTATTGTCTCTAGATAATATATACGTATATATCATATATTTTGATGAGTTTTAGGGACTGGTGAGGTTTAACTATAAGCCTAATAGTAACAGCTCATTCTGAGCCTCTCAGTGCTGGTCCGGTGTATCCGGTACCTTCTTCCCGACCAGGAGAACAGACTGTTACTCGGGTGGTTTGGATCTTTAAAGGTCCCATGACACGGTGCTCTTTGGATGCTTTTATATAGGCCTTAGTAGTCCCCTAATACTGTATCTGAAGTCTCTTTTATATAGACCTTAGTGGTCCCCTAATACTGTATCTGAAGTCTCTTTTATATAGACCTTAGTGGTCCCCTAATACTGTATCTGAAGTCTCTTTTATATAGGCCTTAGTGGTCCCCTAATACTGTATCTGAAGTCTCTTTTATATAGACCTTAGTGGTCCCCTAATACTGTATCTGAAGTCTCTTTTATACAGACCTTAGTGGTCCCCTAATACTGTATCTGAAGTCTCTTTTATATAGACCTTAGTGGTCCCCTAATACTGTATCTGAAGTCTCTTTTATATAGACCTTAGTGGTCCCCTAATACTGTATCTGAAGTCTCTTTTATACAGACCTTAGTGGTCCCCTAATACTGTATCTGAAGTCTCTTTTATATAGACCTTAGTGGTCCCCTAATACTGTATCTGAAGTCTCTTTTATATAGGCCTTAGTGGTCACCTAATACTGTATCTGAAGTCTCTTTTATATAGACCTTAGTGGTCCCCTAATACTGTATCTGAAGTCTCTTTTATATAGACCTTAGTGGTCCCCTAATACTGTATCTGGTCTCTTTTATATAGACCTTAGTGGTCCCCTAATACTGTATCTGAAGTCTCTTTTATATAGACCTTAGTGGTCCCCTAATACTGTATCTGAAGTCTCTTTTATATAGACCTTAGTGGTCCCCTAATACTGTATCTGGTCTCTTTTATATAGATCTTAGTGGTCCCCTAATACTGTATCTGAAGTCTCTTTTATATAGACCTTAGTGGTCCCCTAATACTGTATCTGAAGTCTCTTTTATATAGACCTTAGTGGTCCCCTAATACTGTATCTGGTCTCTTTTATATAGATCTTAGTGGTCCCCTAATACTGTATCTGGTCTCTTTTATATAGACCTTAGTGGTCCCCTAATACTGTATCTGGTCTCTTTTATATAGACCTTAGTGGTCCCCTAATACTGTATCTGAAGTCTCTTTTATATAGACCTTAGTGGTCCCTTAATACTGTATCTGGTCTCTTTTTTATAGACCTTAGTGGTCCTCTAATACTGTATCTGAAGTCTCTTTTATATAGAGCTTAGTGGTCCCCTAATACTGTATCTGAAGTCTCTTTTATATAGACCTTAGTGGTCCCCTAATACTGTATCTGAAGTCTCTTTTATATAGACCTTAGTGGTCCCCTAATACTGTATCTGAAGTCTCTTTTATATAGACCTTAGTGGTCCCCTAATACTGTATCTGAAGTCTCTTTCCCGAAATTCAGCCTTGGCGCAGAATTACAGCCACTAGAGCCAGTCCCACAATGAGCTTTCCTTAGGATGTGCCATTTCTGTGTCTGTAGCTATTGAGGAGGAGAGAGGGGGGGCAAGGTGGAGGGTGGGGGTGTGGCCTTGACCAACAGCCACTTTGCTCGTTTGAAAGCCATGACGTCTCTTTCTCTCTCATGGGTGGGCCAAATTCTCTGGGTGGGCAAAGCAGAGTAAGGGGAGGTAACCTTGCTCCTTATGACCTCATAAGGAGAAGATTCCTGATTTCTAGCCACTGGGGGACCATAGGCAGGCTGCGGGAACGCAGATTAATGTTAAAAAACCTCATAAAGTGAAATGTTCATGCCATGGGACCTTTAATGATTGTCCTGGCATTTTTCTTGCAGCGCCTGGTGTAAATATGCTTTAGGCAGGGGAGGGCATCGCCTATTGTGTGTACATTATTCATGTATGATTTGATCCATTTTCACTTTTGATTTTGAAACCTCACCCCCATACCGCCCCAACCGCCTTCAAAGGTGTTTTCTGTGAAATGTTCTTTGTCTTTTTGGCAGTATGAATGAATTGTATGTTGTAAAAGCTATAGACTTACAAGACGCACTGATTCAGATCAATACACTAGTTGAGCAACATTTCGCTGCTTAGACAGAGGGCTGACACATGATACTAATTCTGTGTGTAAGATGAGAAGAAGGAGATAAAATGGAGGGAAGTAAAAGAAGGAAATAAAGTTCCTGATGATATCAGTTAGAGGCTGAGCTGTCATATCGATACAGACACAGTTACTCTCCATTAGTCCGGTTATAGACCTGCATATGTCTCCAGTTTCTTCAATGCTTCAGTTACATCTGGGGCACGTTCAATCTTAAAACTTTGTGCACCGTTTGGCTACGGTTTCCTGGTTAAACGTTTCCTCGGAACGGTGTGAAACGGTGTGCAACAGGCTTTGAGTTATGTGTGTCTCTCGTTTATTGGCTGTGTCACAGGTGATACCCAATCAGCAGAGACGTGTCTGTAAACTCGCAGTTATAAAAATGCAGAGCGCTTGCGCACACAACAGGGTGTTCAACCACCCCCCATTTCAGTTTTTGTAAAAAGGTGTTGCTACGTTTTGTTGGGGCTGATTGATAATCGTTTTCCCCCGGTTGGAAAACAGCCGGGCCAATTGGCTGGTTGACATTCTGTCTCTCTGTCCCTCCTCTCCAGCCACATTTCTAATCTTCATCTGCCAAATGCACATATTTAAAAAGTGCCTGCTGGATAAAGGTGTGCAGTATAAAGAAAGCAAAACAGTTGCCGTGCATTTATTCCTTCTGTTGTGTGTGCTGTTCACCCGAATGGAATCATCCTTGTTTCATAACCACATTTTGGTGGACACTACAACAATTTGACTGTGAATTTGGAAGTTAATTCAGACTCCTTAGAACGAATCATCGAATAGTTGACTATTCTTTGTACAATCGCAGGTTGGAGCATTGGTATATTTTTCTTTTTAAGGCCATACTGTGTAAACTGCCTTCTTACTTCTCTTCTGACACCTAAAGTCACTATGAAATGTAATCTTCAATCATTTGGGCAAATCATGTCTTCAGTGAAAGTGCCTTTAAAGTTTTTGCACCGTCATCCTGGTATAAATTGCAGAATCATCTTAAATTAGACTACCTACCAACAATGACACAGTTTAAAATTAGGATAAAGGACTATTTGAGTACTAAATGCACATGTGCGGTTACTGAGCGCTGCTAGTGATGATGTTGAGATGATGTTAAATTGCCTTTTTCTGTTTTTACTGAATATTTTAAATATGGAACTAGTATACTGCTGTCTTGGCCAGGACTCCCATGAAAAAGAGATTCTGAATCTCAATGGGATTATTTCCTGGTAAAATAAAGGTTAATAAAAAATTATAATAAAATTCAGGGTCACCCTTACAAGATATACATGTGAATATAAATATATCCAAGAAACGTGATGATCAGGTCACGCAACTGCTCAATTGCTTGCAACTTTTTTTAGGTCTAATTCAGGCACTGGGGTTCAGTCTTTATCCATGTCAAGAAAGCAGTAATTAAAAACAATCAAACATAGAATGATTTTTTTTTTAAAGGCACTCTGGTGGGAAAAATGTCAGAAATACTCTTCAGAAGTCACCCTGCAGACATGAAGTGCAATCTGCTTTCCCTACTGGTTCTCAGATAGAGTCACAATATGCACACATGATAACATATGACTGTAGATAACCCATCACTGTACTGTTCAGTCAACCATAAAATTATTCAGAAAATCCAGTCAGACAAGTCCCAATGAGGCACTTACTGTACGAGAGATGTACTGACAACCCAGGCCCGTAGACAGGGTGGGTCCGGGTGGTTCGGCATGTGTGTGTGTTTGTGTGTGTGTGTGTGGTAAGCAACAATTTGACAACATTGTAGTAAATATTTCTGGTGCATCAAAAAGTGAGCTTGTTGCAGGTTGTTTTGTTTTTTTACAACAGCTTGCACACATTTTCAATATTATTTCTCCTTTTTAAAACTGTACACAAAATTCCCCAAACTGCACACACTAAATGCAAAATGCCTCATATCTCTTTAAAATGAACCACTGCATTCAAATTGCCATAAACACGTCTCACAATGATTTATTCATTGATGGATTTATTTACATTTGAAACAGGAGATAATATTTTGATTGAGTAATCCCCTTTTGCAGGTCACATGGAGCGGTGGGCTGAATGTACCACGTGGTGTGAAGATTGTAGAGTTTTGACAATTGTAAGTTTGTCTGAGTAAATGAGCCAAATCGATTGAGAAAAACTGTAAATGCCTGTTGCCTCGACTCCTCTCTCCTTGAGTCTCTCCTTGAGTCCTCTCTCCTCCAGTCTCTTCCTTGACTCCTCGGCTCGGATCTCCTGTGGGCGAAGCAAGACGAGAGGAGAGGAATTGAGGAGAGGAATTGGGGATGCACAAACCGGGAAGTGGGAAAGGGCTACTGACACACTGAGTCTGTTTACATGCATGCATCTAAGTTTGATACAGGTCATGTAAACAGAATACTATTCAGAATAAAGCCTTTTTCTGAATATAGCATTTTTACAATCAAAACATATATTTATGTTCTTAACTGTTGCGGTACTTTGCTCTGTTGTTTAATCCCTTCATGTTTATTGTAGGCATCAAACACACCAAGGTAAATGCTCGATGGTGTTTTAAGCCCCCAACCAAGCCTTTTTCAAAGTACCTAACCCTAATCCTAGTAACTTCTGATGCCATGGATTTCTTTTAGCTACAACGCCTGAGAAGGAACCTTCTTCTGTGCACAAACACTCCAGAGTTGATCTAATATGAGGCTCTAGACCAATCAAGTGGATATCCTCCAAAATTACAGTCAGGCATTTTGTAATTATATTTTTACTGTTATTAATTATGAATGTTCATCAAATTAAGTCATTTCTGTGTACTCTATTTTCATCCAATTAAGTTGTAGTTTGCAGTTATTTTGTGTTGTATTTTTATTGTAACATTTCTGACCTCCAGCACACATACAGTATATGTTGTGTTTTATGGTGTGTTGTTTTGTGTTTTAAGGAATGTGTGGGTAAGTACCCCTGTTACCGTACTGTACCATTTTGCCAACTGAACAGACATCAGCAGTAGCTAGCTAACAACTATAAGCAGTGACCAGTGGTATTTCCTCTAGCTTTAGTTTCCTTTTTTTGTCTTATATGATACACACAAAACATTTTTTTGGGTCAGTTTACACAAAAGGGTATGCCATGTCCCCTGGGAATATGATATAATCTTCTTTCCTCCTCAAATGGATAGGTAACAGCTTTGGTATTACAGATATGTATCATGTGTGTGGGCAAATTAATTAATTTTATGGCAAGAAAACTTACACAAGTCATAAATTCAAAAACTGTCCCAAAAACCCTTAATTCACCATATCTACCTTCATGAAGTGGAGTGCCTCGGGATAAATGCAATATTTCTGCTCCAATTGAACTTTTCAACTTGCATGGACACCGACATGTTTACTTAAATTCCTGCTACCTAGAGTGTGTGTTCACACCCACGTTTTTATCTTTCTATTAACTTCATCTCTAAAATGTGCTTTCTGTTCAGTGTGAACACACCTGTCTGACTGGAATCAACATGCTGTAAACAGTATTAGGCGTCAAGGTAGATGTGCAAGTGCAGCTCTGCTGATACTTAATCTGGGTTGCTTCAGCTCAGGTCAGGCAAATTTGTGCAAAATTGTGTTTTTTTGTTGTTTTAAGTTCGGGGGCTTTCACCCCTTCCTCATTTAGTTCGGTTGAATCACTCTAGAGTTAGTTTTCCCCCCTTGGTGCGGTTCGTTTGGAAAGGTGTGAATGCAGCAATCGTACTCGGATGTGCACTAAAAGCAGACCAATCAAGAGTACTGAGAAGTGGGCTTTCCAACAAACTCAAAATATGTGTGATAAGTCCTATCTGAGCTAATGTCTCCTGTAGTCAGGTGTGCTTTTCAATCTGTGATGCATCAGAGCAGCATCCTGTAGCAACGTGCAGTGTTTCTCTCACAGAAATAAACTGCGGCCAAGCTCACCGTCACTCACATTTCCGAGGTCAAAATAGCCACTGCTAAAGTTGGAGACCGACAACGGCAGAGTCTCGATGAGCCCAGAGAGGTGAAATTATATATATATATATATATATATATATATATATATATTCTCCAATATTTCAGAAAATAGCAAAAAAATAATATAGTATATATATAAGTCACAAACAGTAACAGTAACTAAGTTATATCAGTACTTAGTTTATTCCTCTCTCTCCCTTAAATCATCTCACGACCCCTCAGATTGATCTGGTGACCCTTAGGAGGGGCCCGACCCCTAGGTTTGGAAACCACTGGACTGAACGAGCTAATTGAATATAAAGTAGTTAAAACATACTCCAGCTACAACAGTTAAAAATGCTATAATGTCTATAATGATATGCCATGTCTGCCATAATGGGTTCAGTCTGTCTGTCTGCCATGATGGGTTTGTCTGTCTGTCTGTCTGTCTGTCTGTCTGTCTGTCTGTCTGTTGCCCACTTGCTTATCTTTGGGGTTTCCAGTAATCTTCCCAGTAAACAGTGCAGTGCCTTTACCGGTATATGTATGGGTGGGGTAATTAGATGTAGCACACCCACATTTTCTGGCCAGTAGGCACGGTGTTTAAGCATATAAGAACACATATGCATGTGCATTGTCTCTGACTTGCACACTTGGATTCAGACAGGCAGCTTGTCAACAGGTAAATAATCTTTTAAGGATTTTGATGATTTCAAACTGAACTCTGCTTCTTTCTGAGATCTTACATTATCACTGCTGTCCTGGGAAACTCTCTAAATGTCTCATGGGCTAAAATAAACTGCCACCTTTAATCGTTGTGAAAATTAATATATTTATCAGATAATCCATGTTGTTTTTTTGTAGGAACATTTAAGTATATGTTCACCACTTTTGAAGTCTGTCAGGCTGTCAGGTGGCCTTATCAACATTTAAACTGGTTTTACTTGAATTATGTTTCCTGTTAAAGATTCCTTTCGAATTCAATGTCAATGCAAGTGATGGTGGACAAAATCCACACAATCCTCATTCTGTGCACAAATACGTTCCAAAGTTAATCTGAAGCTAATATGAGGCCTTTTTTAAACAAAGTTTACAGTCTTTTTAGTAACTTATTTACTCGCTGTGTTTTCTTGTTGAGCTGTGGTGGAGCGACAGCAACACAAAGACTGTAATCGGTGCTGAAAGACGTTTGAACGTATGAAGATATCCTCTTGATTTGTTTAATTCAGACTGCTGAAGCCTGATATTAATTATTAATTATCTTCTAATGGATCTGGACCTGACTTGATAAAATGTCAACCTTCCGTCAATCCTTGTTAGTCAAACCTTTTCAGACCGTTTACCCAATAAATAAAAAACGTATGGAAAAACATAATGCTGAAATATCTCCAAAAACAAAAGGCCTCCTACTTTAACCGTAGATTACAATTACAGCCAAATTAAATTATAGTTTCACAATATAATCCATATTTTCAGTTGACAGTAACCGTACACTTTAACCCTCCATATTTCTTTTAAAATGTCACGCTGATCGTGCGTGACATACAGGTACATTGTGTCGCCAAACGCTGGGATTCAACGCTGAAGTCCGACGACACAGAGACAAAAAACAGCCAATTCAAATAATAATGTTTGAATTGAACAGTTTATTTAATATTGAAATCAACAAATCCATGCTCCCTCACTGTTAGGCTTTGGAGTCGCTCGAATTTCAAATTTAAAAGATTATATTTTATCAAATCTAATCTTTGGGAAATAGTTATCTAAAACATTTTAAAATGCTCAAATCTGGAGTCACATGGGTTTCAGAGGACAGCTTTGATACATGCACATAGAACATACATATATATATATATATATATATATATATATATATATATATATATATATTAGTGGTGCACGATATATCGGCACGCGATATAATATCGGCCGATATGGTCATTTTTTACACATCGGTATCGTTCGATGTCAAAATAGGGCCGAAATAGGGCCGATGTGAATCATTCCTGTGTATTTGACGTGTGTGTGAGAATTTTGATCTAAATCTGACCTGTGGAGGGCAGTAATACGCTTAACAGCGTCTATACTGCCGAAATCAGAAAAAGAAGAAACAGCAGCAGCAGCGAGTCTGGGGGCGGGGATGTTTGTTTTTGCCGGACGGAATCTGCCGGCGAAGTGGGACACTGGAAAATTTAGTAGACCACCGGCCCTCGGTGGGCGGGGGAGAGAAGAATATTCGGAAATAAGAGGTTGCTGCGGCCTGCCGTACAGGTTAGTTTGACCAGCGGGCAGCAGCGACGGCCGGAGCGGGCAGTGGCCGGAGCGGGCAGCCACGGCGGCCGTAGCGGGCAGCAGCGATGGCCGGAGCGGGCAGCGGCCGGATCGGAGCGATCATGGGGGGACAATCTCAGCGGTGAAACGCAAACGGGGGCTGGAGTTTAGCTAACCTAGCTAGGTGGAAAGCTAACGCTAGCCAGCCACCTGTTCCATCAATGCTGCTTGCAAGTGTCTGCTCATTAGACAACAAACTGGACTACATCCAACTTCAACGAAACTCCCATCGCGAGTTCAGAGACTGCTGTTTTTCTTGTTGTGGAAACATGTTGCCGGGTAACAGTGGAGATGTTAGGGAGATGTTTAGTTGATATCCAACTAAATGCTAACTGCTGGGGGAGTTTGTGACTAGTAAATGCCGACCATTATACATTTCACGCAAATTTACAACTGTGTTTATAATCGGCTACATTTAGCTATTGCACACACACGTAAAGTTCAGCTAACGCATCCTAGCATTAGCGCTTGGTGGACTGTAAACACCTGTTTCGTATGTCGTTTTTATATATTTTAAATGTGTAACCATTAGAGCCCCGTTGAAATGTTGTTTCGTGTATATGGTTGAAATGAGAATAAAACACATTTGGGTTGAGTTGAATGCTGCCTCACTGTCGGTCTGTAAACGGTAGGCATGGCTTGGGAATGGAGTCTAAGCAGCGAAGCAAGTGCATTCTGGGATTTGGTGTCTTTCATCCATATGAGCCAAAAACACATTTTCTGGCTTATCTCAGCCTAGAAGGCACCAATTTCTATAATTTTGAGGGTTAGGCCTAACCCTAAAGTACTTGGCAGTTGCTGTACTTACAGTTCAGAAGACTTTAAAAGCCAGTGTCTGTTCAGTCCAGTTTGTTCTGGCTCCATTTTCACATTTTACCTCTTTCAATACTTTTGGCTTTGGCCATTTAAGGCCTACTACTGTACTTTAAAGTTTTGAACTGTTGTACAATGTTCACAGAATACAGTGACTCAAGTGAGTTAGATGTTTATTGTGAATACTCTTGGCTGGTTGGCTTATTCATAGTGTGATTTCAGGACACACTTGTATCCTCTTAAAAAATTATTTTTATATAAATATTTATTTTTTCTTCTGAAAATCTGATGACAGTCATATTTTGCACACAGGTAAAGGTGCCCAATATCAGTGATTTCTTAAAATAAATCACAAAAGTAAAAACAATGCGTTTTGGTAAATAGTTCCTTATTTGATTATCATAAAAATGTGTTTTCTGTACAGAGATATCGACATCGGTAAATATCGGTATCGGCCATAACAGCAATATTAATATCGGTTATCGGTATCGGCCACAATTTTCACATCGGTGCATCACTAATATATATATAATATATATATATACTGATATTACACACAAAATGTGTTCAAAACCTCAGAATCACAATCAGCTTTAATGGACAATTAAGTGTGAACACATACAAGCTAGGGCGTAATTTCCACTGGGGACAGGGGGGACATGTCCCCACACACACACACACACTTTCAATTAGTTTGATACTTTATTTAGCCTATACGTCTTGGGGATTGGCCACTATTTTAAGCAACAAAGAAAGACATTTTTCTTATAGTCTCTCATAGTTAAGTACTATCATTTCTGGCATAATTTATTATTATGGTCAAATAAATAAATGTACGTAGAAATGGGATTCAAATAGAAAAAAAATCCTGGCTGACGACACCCAGACCCTGTGTTTTGTGTGTCAGCTGAACACACTTGTGGCATTCTTTCTACAATGGAAATCAAATATTCTTCAGAAAGTTCTTCCCAACTCTGTTGCAGAAGTTCCCATAAATGTGTGGTACTTGTAGATTGCTTTGTTTTGTTTTTCTGTCCAGTTCATCCCAAACCAGCTCAATGGGGTTTAAGTCTGGTGACTGTGCTGGCCACTCCATGTTTTTAAGCTTACCATCTTGTTCTTTTTTGCTAAGGTAGTTCTGGCATAGCTTGGACTTATGTTTTGGGTCATTATCTTGCTGTAGGATGAACCCCTGACCAACTAGGCGCATACCAGCGGGTACTGCATGGCGCTGCAAAAATGCTGTGGTAGCCGTTTTGGTTCAGGGTGCCTTTCACTCTGTACAACTCACCGACCCTGGATCCAGCAAAACAGCCCCAGACCATCACGCTTCCTCCTCCATGACATTGATGTCACACACTGAGAAACCATCCTTTCGCCTACTCAACGGCGTGATGAACCGAAGATTTTAAATTTTGATTCATCAGTCCGTAGCACCTTCTTCCAGTCTTCAGTAGTCCATTGGCAGTGTTTCTTGGTCCAGGCAAGCCTCTTTTTCTTAGCAATGGCTTTCTTGCTGCAACTCGACCGATCAAACCTGCAGCTTTAAGTCTTCTCTTTCCAGTTGAAACTGAGACTTGCTTATTACGACCACTATTAAGCTGTGCTTGAAGCTGTTGTCCTGTGAGCCACCTATCACGCAAGCTGTTGACTCTCAGAAACTTGTCTTCTGATTCTGTTGTGGCTTTGGGTCTGCCAGACCTCTTCCTGTCAGAGTTTCCCCCAGTTTCTAAGTGTCTTTTGATGGTGAAGAATACTGTACTCACTGACACCTTGACTTTCTTTGCAATTTCTCTGTAGGAAAGACCAATATTCTTAAGTGTTATGATGGTCTGTCTCTCTTCCATTGTTAATTGCCTTTTTCCCGTCATTTTTATAACAACACACTACTTTCTGCAGTACAATACTGTTCAAATAATGCTCACGAGGGTATGGTACCACAGTGTGTTCCAACAATACTTTTATACAAACAGAGGGGGTTGTAAGTAATCCAGACAAGTTGGAACACCTGTGGGAATTGGTAGCACCAACTTTCAAAGCTTGATCAACCTCCATTGCTGCAGAACAGCTTTACGTTGTTAACCCATTTCTTGTTCCCTGAAAAAGGCCTTTTTGTAAAATTTATTTTTCAGTTTTGGGTAA